>NC_052317.1:41155807-41235807 GCF_016432855.1 Salvelinus namaycush
GTGCACCTTAGTGTCTTTGTCCCTCGGTAACACATATACGTGCTCTCTGGGTATTATACTGGCTGGCTCACAAAAAAACAACGAAAAAACCAGGGTTCAAACTGTAGGACCAGGGGTACTGCCTTGAATTGTAAAACGATGCTTCACAAAATATAACAAATAATTGAAACAGGCTAAATCAGGGGGCGAGGACGAAATGTACAGTGCTGTTGAGCTCTAGCAAAGCATACAGCATACAGCATACATCATACAATACGTACAGCTGGCTAAGTTTACTTGTAAAGGTTGACCTTTGCTTTTCTCTCCAAGTCCGAGGAATATGAAACGAATGATAACTACATTGTAAAATATATATATATATATATATATATATATATATATATAAAAGAGCTTCTGACAGGGCACATTTTTCTCAGTATAAAACATTCATGTAATGGATCACTTATGATATCGAAGTACAAGAGAGGCGGGCGGAACGGAGAAGCAGAATATCCTTCCTTTCATAACCAGGAAACATATACACCACATCACTCTCTGGCACATGCAAAGAGTAAGAGAGACTGAATAATGCATATTAAATGGGACTGAGAGAGAGAAGGAATGGAAAACGGGAAAAGATTTCAGCGTTATTCGTGTAGGCTATTATCTGGCCCGGCCGACCGGTCCCATCTGGTTTCCTTACAGAGTAGAAGACAGTGTCTAGTGTATCATTTATCAAAGTGTCTCTCAGACAGAGGAGAGGAGATGAGAGTGGAAAGGAGAGACCTAAAGACTCTCTGAGCTAATTCTTAGGCGTTAGTTCTTGTAACGGTCGTCTGTTGAAGAAGGTGACCAAAGCGCAGCGTGGTAAGTGTTCATGATTTATTAATAATAATGAACAACTGAATAACAAAAACGACAAAGAGAACGACCGAAAAAGTTCTGTCTGGTGCAGACACAAAAAACAGAAAACAACTACCCACAAAACACAGGTGGGAAAAATGTTGCCTAAGTATGGTTCTCAATCAGAGACAACGATAGACAGCTGCCTCTGATTGAGAACCACACCCGGCCAAAACACACAGAAATAGAAAACATAGAACACAAAACATAGAATGCCCACCCCGACTCACGCCCTGACCAAACCAAAATAGAGACATAAAAAAGATCTCTAAGGTCAGGGTGTTAGTTCTTCTGGTTCAGCCGGTGATCATGTTCTTGCTGAGACATTTCCTCCTGTTGCATCTTGTTACACAACTGCCATGACTGGTTTCATAATACTTCCACACACTGTTTCAAACTTTCACAAATGAATCATCTTTAAAATAAAAAAAACTATAAAATCGTACAATAATGTAAACACCATTAAGTTGTATGTACCATGAGAGCCAGCAAGGAAATGTACTCCTTCTAAAGAACATTGTAATCATGTAATCTGCATTATAATCATGTAATCTGCATTGTAATCATGTAATCTGCATTGTAATCATGTAATCTGCATTATAATCATGTAATCTGCATTGTAATCATGTAATCTGCATTGTAATCATGTAATCTGCATTATAATCATGTAATCTGCATTGTAATCATGTAATCTGCATTATAATCATGTAATCTGCATTGTAATCATGTAATCTGCATTGTAATCATGTCATCTGCATTATAATCATGTAATCTGCATTGTAATCATGTCATCTGCATTATAATCATGTAATCTGCATTATAATCATGTAATCTGCATTGTAATCATGTCATCTGCATTCGCCAGCACTCTGGATGTTTTAAACCCTTAATCACATGCGGTGTCCTCGGACGGTCCGTCTAAAGTCTGGTACAGCATGTTTGAGGCCTTGGTTAAATACACACACAGATACACACACACACACACACACACACACACAACCACATACATACATACATACATACATACACACACACATTACACAGACTTGGTTATTGTCTGAATACCTGTGATGGTAAATAGATGGGCAGGGATTTACATATAAAAAGGATAGGATAAAAAGGAGAACACTTAACCTGGAGATTCTCCTCTCATCACACACACACACACACACATACACACACACACACACACACACACATACACACGCACACACACACACACACACTCTGACACACACACTCTGACACACACACACACACACACACACACACACACACTCTGACACACACTCTGACACACACTCTGACACACACACTCACACACACACTCACACACACACACACACACACACACACACACACACACACACACACACACACACACACACACACACACACACACACACACACACACACACACACACACACACACACACACATGCCAGGCACCTCACACAGGTTGACAGAGAACTGCTTTTATCAACATGGATCGCATTAGGAGATCATTATATTATTCTCAGTGGGAAAGAGAGAACAAAAGGCTGTCACACAAACACACACACACACATAAACATGGCAGAATGCAGCACACACACATCACGCACGCACACACACACACACAGACAAACAAACACACTGACACAGACACACACAACAGAGACAACACATCTTCCCATGGTAAACGCAGTGGAGTGGGTATAGAAACAGTGGAGTTGATATAGAAACAGTGGAGTGGGTATAGAAACAGTGGAGTGGATATAGAAAGAGTGGAGTGGGTATAGATACAGTGGAGTGGGTATAGAAACAGTGGAGTGGGTATAGAAACAGTGGAGTGGGTATAGAAACAGTGGAGTGGGTATAGAAACAGTGGAGTGGATATAGAAAGAGGGGAGTGGGTATAGAAACAGTGGAGTGGGTATAGAAACAGTGGAGTGGGTATAGATACAGTGGAGTGGGTATAGAAACAGTGGAGTGGGTATAGAAAGAGTGGAGTGGGTATAGAAACAGTGGAGAGGATATAGAAAGAGTGGAGTGGGTATAGAAAGAGTGGAGTGGGTATAGAAAGAGTGGAGTGGGTATAGAAAGAGTGGAGTGGGTATAGATACAGTGGAGTGGGTATAGAAACAGTGGAGTGGGTATAGAAAGAGTGGAGTGGGTATAGAAACAGTGGAGTGGATATAGAAAGAGTGGAGTGGGTATAGAAAGAGTGGAGTGGGTATAGAAAGAGTGGAGTGGGTATAGAAACAGTGGAGTGGGTATAGAAAGAGGGGAGTGGGTATAGAAACAGTGGAGTGGGTATAGAAACAGTGGAGTGGGTATAGAAAGAGTGGAGTGGGTATAGATACAGTGGAGTGGGTATAGAAACAGTGGAGTGGGTATAGAAAGAGTGGAGTGGGTATAGATACAGTGGAGTGGGTATAGAAACAGTGGAGTGGGTATAGAAACAGTGGAGTGGGTATAGAAAGAGTGGAGTGGGTATAGAAAGAGTGGAGTGGGTATAGATACAGTGGAGTGGGTATAGAAAGAGTGGAGTGGGTATAGAAACAGTGGAGTGGGTATAGAAACATTGGAGTGGGTATAGAAACAGTGGAGTGGGTATAGAAACAGTGGAGTGGGTATAGAAACAGTGGAGTGGGTACAGAAACAGTGGAGTGGGTATAGAAACAGTGGAGTGGGTATAGAAACAGTGGAGTGAGTATAGAAAGAGGGGAGTGGAATATAGAAAGAGTGGAGTGGGTATAGAAACAGTGGAGTGGGTATAGAAACAGTGGAGTGGGTATAGAAACAGTGGAGTGGGTATAGAAACAGTGGAGTGGGTATAGAAACAGTGGAGTGGGTATAGATACAGTGGAGTGGGTATAGAAAGAGTGGAGTGGGTATAGAAACAGTGGAGTGGGTATAGATACAGTAGAGTGGGTATAGAAACAGTGGAGTGGGTATAGAAACAGTGGAGTGGGTATAGAAACAGTGGAGTGGGTATAGAAACAGTGGAGTGGGTATAGAAAGAGTGGAGTGGGTATAGAAAGAGTGGAGTGGGTATAGAAAGAGGGGAGTGGGTATAGAAACAGTGGAGTGGGTATAGAAAGAGTGAAGTGGGTATAGACAGAGTGGAGTGGGTATAGATACAGTGGAGTGGGTATAGAAACAGTGGAGTGGGTATAGAAAGAGGGGAGTGGGTATAGAAACAGTGGAGTGGGTATAGAAACATTGGAGTGGGTATAGAAACAGTGTAGTGGGTATAGAAACAGTGGAGTGGGTATAGAAACAGTGGAGTGGGTATAGAAACAGTGGAGTGGGTATAGAAACAGTGGAGTGGGTATAGAAAGAGTGGAGTGAGTATAGAAAGAGGGGAGTGGATATAGAAAGAGTGGAGTGGGTATAGAAACAGTGGAGTGGGTATAGAAACAGTGGAGTGGGTATAGAAACAGTGGAGTGGGTATAGAAACAGTGGAGTGGGTATAGAAACAGTGGAGTGGGTATAGATACAGTGGAGTGGGTATAGAAAGAGTGGAGTGGGTATAGAAAGAGTGGAGTGGATATAGAAAGAGTGGAGTGGGTATAGAAAGAGTGGAGTGGGTATAGAAAGAGTGGAGTGGGTAAAGAAAGAGTGGAGTGGATATAGAAAGAGTGGAGTGGATATAGAAAGAGTGGAGTGGGTATAGAAAGAGTGGAGTGGGTATAGAAAGAGTGGAGTGGATATAGAAAGAGTGGAGTGGGTATAGAAACAGTGGAGTGGGTATAGAAAGAGTGGAGTGGGTATAGAAAGAGTGGAGTGGGTATAGAAAGAGTGGAGTGGATATAGAAAGAGTGGAGTGGATATAGAAAGAGTGGAGTGGGTATAGAAAGAGTGGAGTGGATATAGAAAGAGTGGAGTGGGTATAGAAACAGTGGAGTGGGTATAGAAACAGTGGAGTGGGTATAGAAAGAGTGGAGTGGGTATAGAAAGAGTGGAGTGGATATAGAAAGAGTGGAGTGGATATAGAAAGAGCGGAGTGGGTATAGAAAGAGCGGAGTGGATATAGAAAGAGTGGAGTGGGTATAGAAAGAGAGGAGTGGGTATAGAAAGAGTGGAGTGGGTATAGAAAGAGTGGAGTGGATATAGAAAGAGTGGAGTGGATATAGAAAGAGTGGAGTGGATATAGAAAGAGTGGGTGGGTATAGAAAGAGTGGAGTGGATATAGAAAGAGTGGAGTGGGTATAGAAACAGTGGAGTGGGTATAGAAACAGTGGAGTGGGTATAGAAACAGTGGAGTGGGTATAGAAACAGTGGAGTGGGTATAGATACAGTGGAGTGGGTATAGAAAGAGTGGAGTGGGTATAGAAAGAGTGGAGTGGATATAGAAAGAGTGGAGTGGGTATAGAAAGAGTGAAGTGGGTATAGAAAGAGTGGAGTGGATATAGAAAGAGTGGAGTGGGTATAGAAAGAGTGGAGTGGGTATAGAAAGAGTGGAGTGGGTATAGAAAGAGTGGAGTGGGTATAGAAAGAGTGGAGTGGGTATAGAAAGAGTGGAGTGGGTATAGAAAGAGTGGAGTGGATATAGAAAGAGTGGAGTGGATATAGAAAGAGTGGAGTGGGTATAGAAACAGTGGAGTGGGTATAGAAAGAGTGGAGTGGGTATAGAAAGAGTGGAGTGGATATAGAAAGAGTGGAGTGGATATAGAAAGAGTGGAGTGGGTATAGAAAGAGTGGAGTGGGTATAGAAAGAGTGGAGTGGATATAGAAAGAGTGGAGTGGGTATAGAAACAGTGGAGTGGGTATAGAAAGAGTGGAGTGGGTATAGAAAGAGTGGAGTGGATATAGAAAGAGTGGAGTGGATATAGAAAGAGTGGAGTGGGTATAGAAAGAGTGGAGTGGATATAGAAAGAGTGGAGTGGATATAGAAAGAGTGGAGTGGGTATAGAAAGAGTGGAGTGGATATAGAAAGAGTGGAGTGGATCTAGAAAGAGTGGAGTGGGTATAGAAAGAGTGGAGTGGATATAGAAAGAGTGGAGTGGATATAGAAAGAGTGGAGTGGATATAGAAAGAGCGGAGTGGGTATAGAAAGAGTGGAGTGGATATAGAAAGAGTGGAGTGGGTATAGAAAGAGTGGAGTGGGTATAGAAAGAGTGGAGTGGGTATAGAAAGAGTGGAGTGGATATAGAAAGAGTGGAGTGGATATAGAAAGAGTGGGTGGGTATAGAAAGAGTGGAGTGGATATAGAAAGAGTGGAGTGGGTATAGAAACAGTGGAGTGGGTATAGAAACAGTGGAGTGGGTATAGAAACAGTGGAGTGGGTATAGAAACAGTGGAGTGGGTATAGATACAGTGGAGTGGGTATAGAAAGAGTGGAGTGGGTATAGAAAGAGTGGAGTGGATATAGAAAGAGTGGAGTGGGTATAGAAAGAGTGAAGTGGGTATAGAAAGAGTGGAGTAGATATAGAAAGAGTGGAGTGGGTATAGAAAGAGTGGAGTGGGTATAGAAAGAGTGGAGTGGGTATAGAAAGAGTGGAGTGGGTATAGAAAGAGTGGAGTGGGTATAGAAAGAGTGGAGTGGGTATAGAAAGAGTGGAGTGGATATAGAAAGAGTGGAGTGGATATAGAAAGAGTGGAGTGGGTATAGAAACAGTGGAGTGGGTATAGAAAGAGTGGAGTGGGTATAGAAAGAGTGGAGTGGGTATAGAAAGAGTGGAGTGGATATAGAAAGAGTGGAGTGGATATAGAAAGAGTGGAGTGGGTATAGAAAGAGTGGAGTGGATATAGAAAGAGTGGAGTGGGTATAGAAACAGTGGAGTGGGTATAGAAAGAGTGGAGTGGGTATAGAAAGAGTGGAGTGGATATAGAAAGAGTGGAGTGGATATAGAAAGAGTGGAGTGGGTATAGAAAGAGTGGAGTGGATATAGAAAGAGTGGAGTGGATATAGAAAGAGTGGAGTGGATATAGAAAGAGCGGAGTGGGTATAGAAAGAGTGGAGTGGATATAGAAAGAGTGGAGTGGGTATAGAAAGAGTGGAGTGGGTATAGAAAGAGTGGAGTGGGTATAGAAAGAGTGGAGTGGATATAGAAAGAGTGGAGTGGATATAGAAAGAGTGGAGTGGGTATAGAAAGAGTGGAGTGGATATAGAAAGAGTGGAGTGGATATAGAAAGAGTGGAGTGGGTATAGAAAGAGTGGAGTGGGTATAGAAAGAGTGGAGTGGATATAGAAAGAGTGGAGTGGATATAGAAAGAGTGGAGTGGATATAGAAAGAGTTGAGTGGATATAGAAAGAGTGGAGTGGGTATAGAAAGAGTGGAGTGGGTATAGAAAGAGTGGAGTGGGTATAGAAACAGTGGAGTGGGTATAGAAAGAGTGGAGTGGGTATAGAAAGAGTGGAGTGGATATAGAAAGAGTGGAGTGGGTATAGAAAGAGTGGAGTGGGTATAGAAAGAGTGGAGTGGGTATAGAAAGAGTGGAGTGGATATAGAAAGAGCGGAGTGGGTATAGAAAGAGTGGAGTGGATATAGAAAGAGTGGAGTGGATATAGAAAGAGTGGAGTGGGTATAGAAAGAGTGGAGTGGGTATAGAAAGAGTGGAGTGGATATAGAAAGAGTGGAGTGGATATAGAAAGAGTGGGTGGGTATAGAAAGAGTGGAGTGGATATAGAAAGAGAGGAGTGGATATAGAAAGAGTGGAGTGGGTATAGAAACAGTGGAGTGGGTATAGAAACAGTGGAGTGGGTATAGAAACAGTGGAGTGGGTATAGATACAGTGGAGTGGGTATAGAAACAGTGGAGTGGGTATAGAAACAGTGGAGTGGGTATAGATACAGTGGAGTGGGTATAGAAAGAGTGGAGTGGGTATAGAAAGAGTGGAGTGGATATAGAAAGAGTGGAGTGGGTATAGAAAGAGTGGAGTGGGTATAGAAAGAGTGGAGTGGATATAGAAAGAGTGGAGTGGATATAGAAAGAGTGGAGTGGATATAGAAAGAGTGGAGTGGGTATAGAAAGAGTGGAGTGGGTATAGAAAGAGTGGAGTGGGTATAGAAAGAGTGGAGTGGATATAGAAAGAGTGGAGTGGGTATAGAAACAGTGGAGTGGATATAGAAAGAGTGGAGTGGATATAGAAAGAGTGGAGTGGATATAGAAAGAGTGGAGTGGATATAGAAAGAGTGGAGTGGGTATAGAAAGAGTGGAGTGGATATAGAAAGAGTGGAGTGGGTATAGAAAGAGTGGAGTGGGTATAGAAAGAGTGGAGTGGAGATAAAGCTGGAGTGATGTGTTCATACATTCTAGTGTTGGTTAAAATCCCAGCTGCAGTGTTCTGTACAAGTTGTAGGCTTCTAATAGTAGAGTCTGAGCAGCTGGAGAGAAGGGCATTTTAAAGTTGTCTAGCCTAGATGAAACAAATGCATGGACCAGTTTCTCGGCATCTGGCTTAGAGATGAAGTGTCTAATTTTGGAAATGTTCCTGAGATTTGACGTATGCTCTTTGTGAATGTTCTTTTTATGTGGTTGTCAAAAGTTAGCTTAGGGTCAAAGGTAACACCAATGATGCAACCATCAATGTTGAGAGTAAGGTCTGACACTTTGTTTTGTAAGTTTCTTGTAGCATCATCTCTGTATTATCGGAGTTTGAAAGCAAGATGTTGGTTATGATGCAAGTCTCTAAGCGGGCTGACTGTAAAGCGTTGTCCTGTTTAAAAGATAAATACAATTGTGTATCATCAGTGTAGCGTTGAAAGTGCATGTTGTGCTTACGGATGACATTACCAATGGGTAGCATGTACAAGGAAAATAAAAGGGGTCCAAGCACATAACCTTGAGGAACACCACATTCAACCTTGGAACGTTCAGATGAATTATTGCCCATTTGAACTAATTGATACTGCTCAGAGAGGTATGATTTGAGCCAGTTGTGAACCTGTCCTCATGGACCAGGGGTGTCAAACTAATTCCACAGAGGGCTGAGTGTCTGCAGGTTTTTTGTTTTTTCCTTTCAATTAAGAGGCTGCTGAGGGGAGGATGGCTCATAATAATGGCTGGAATGGAGTAAATGGAATGCAAACCATGTCTTTGATTACCATTCCACCTATTCCGCTCCGGCCATTACCACGAGCCGTCCTCCCCAATTAAGGTGCCACCAACCTCCTGTGGTGCATAGTAAGTTCGACCATGTCATCATAAGTCAGGGGTGTTAAATAATCCGTGAAAATGTAATCATAAATCAGGGGTGTTAAACAATCCAGAGAAGTTGTAGTCTCCTCATAATCCTGTAAGGTTTCTGGCACATCACCAGTGTTTGCCATGTCCGTGGTTTTCCTGACAAATTGGGCTACTTCGTCGCGGGTGAAAATGAATTGGTCGCAGGTTGTGGTTTTTTTGGGCTGCTTCTAAATTGCACTGTGGCCACCATGGTATTTCTCTTTAAAAAAAGAGAAAAGAAAAGGAATATATATTTCACTGTGACCTGCTGCTGCTGACTATCAGGCAGTGTGCTGGCTGTTAGTGAGTGAGTGGTGGGGGTGGGAAGGTGTGTGTGTGTGTGTGTGTGTGTGTGTGTGTGTGTGTGTGTGTGTGTGTGTGTGTGTGTGTGTGTGTGTGTGTGTGTGTGTGTGTGTGTGTGTGTGTGTGTGTGTGTGTGTGTGTGTGTGTTGAGAGTACTGGTTGAAAGAGTTCTGTTGCAGCTGAGTCACGGAAGACAAAGCAGCACACACCGTGACAACTTTTACCAGTCATGGTAGGCTGTCTAGATTGGCATTATGAAGACACCTTTTACCAGTCATGGTAGGCTGTCTAGATTGGCATTATCAAGACACCTTTTACCAACCCTTTTTTTTTTCTTCATATTAACGTACCAGAACTGATGTAACAGCGACAGAAGCACTGAAAAATGACTTTAGGTGCACTAGAGCACTTTAGATACATTCGCTGACAGGTGGTAAGGGTTTCATGCATGCTCAGTTCTTGGGTCTCGAGCTGCTGCGCGAGTGGAAATGGGAAAGTTATGGAACTCCCTCGCATGCTTCTGTTATGGGAAAAAAGTCCACAATGAAACTGCCATTAAATGTGGAGAATAATGCATTTGCATCTTTTGGCCATCAAGTAGGCTATTAATATCTATGCCATTGTAGGCTACTGCAGCCTACCATTTGATACAGTACATATGTTGAAGTGATGATATCACTGGAGTCATTGCAAATCAATTTGTGCCACTTGTGTAGCCTACCTGGAGCTGACAAACAGATTTCATAAATAGCCTATAACTTCAGTTTATTGTTGTAGCCTTGTGTTATTATGCAATTATTAATGGCCATGTTTAGTTAATTAAATGGGAAGTTATCAATTGTGATTGTGATCACAGCTCTATCGTAAATATTTAATTCTCCACATTTAATGTCACTTTCATTGTGGATTTTTCCCTGACATGAGATGTTGGCCTATCAGGGGCTATAGGCTACATGCATCTAGCTCAGCAAACCATGGCAAAGTTGTATTACAATTATAAACTCAGATTTTTGTCAATAGCCTATGCCTATTGAAATAACAAGTCAATCTCGCAAATAGGCCATTTTTAACGGTTTGTAGTCTTACAACTTCTTAGGGCTAGGCCCCTTTTTTCTCAATTTCCGCCTGAATGACGTGCCCAAAGTAAACTGCCTGTTGCTCAGGCCCTGAAGCCAGGATATGCATATAATTGGTACCATTGGAAAGAAAACACTTTGAAGTTTGTAGAAATGATAAAATAATGTAGGAGAATATAACACAATAGATATAGTAGGAGAAAATCCAAAGAAAAACCAACCGGAAAAATTAGCTCCCAGGATGCAATTCCTATGGCTTCCACAGGGTGTCAGCAGTCTATGTTCAAGGTTTCAGGCTTGTAACTTCCAAAACAAATAAGAGATATCAGTTTTAGTACAGGGACACAGTCTTGGAAATTCGTGTTTGCGTACGCCATGAAGACAGGACGCACCTGCTAAAATCGGTTTCCTATTGAGCATACTTCTTTCCGTAAGAAATATTATAGTTTGATTACATTCTAGGGTATCTGAGGAGTAGATAGAAACATATTTGACTTGTTGAAACAAAGTTTAGGGGTAGATTTTCGGTGTCACGTTCCTGACCTGTTTTCCCTTGTTTTGTATTTATTTAGTATGGTCAGGGCGTGAGTTGGGTGGGTTGTCTATGTGTGATTTTCTATGTTGGGATTTTGTGTTCGGCCTGGTATGATTCTCAATCAGAGGCAGCTGTCAATCGTTGTCCCTGATTGAGAATCATACTTAGGCAGCCTGGGTTTCACGTGTGTTTTGTGGGTGTTTGTCTGCCGTGTTAGTGTTTTCACCACACGGTACTGTTTCGGTTTTCTGCACTTCGTTTATTGTTTTGTATTTCAGTGTTCAGTTTCGGTTTTAATAAATCATCATGAGCACGAACCATTCTGCATATTGGTCCGATCCTTCTCGCCTCTCCTCGTCCGATGAGGAGGACGAAATAGACAAGCGTTACATTCGGATTCTTTTCTCTGCAGGTTGAACAAGTGGATT
The DNA here is from genome assembly GCF_016432855.1 of Salvelinus namaycush. Taxonomy (NCBI): domain Eukaryota; kingdom Metazoa; phylum Chordata; class Actinopteri; order Salmoniformes; family Salmonidae; genus Salvelinus; species Salvelinus namaycush. The sequence goes on from NC_052317.1 coordinate 41,167,189, forward strand.
ACTCAAATCGATGGCGCCAACTTAACAGCCTTTTTGGGATATAAAGAAGGATTTTATCTAACAAAACGACACTACATGTTATACTTGGGACCCTTTGGATGACAAATCAGAGGAAGATTTTCAAAAAATAAGTGAATATTTAATCGCTATTTGGGAATTTATTAAACCTGTGCCGGTGAAAAAATATTTTGATGTCGGGCGCCGTCCTCAAACAATCGCATGGCATGTTTTCGCTGTAATAGCTACTGTAAATCGGACAGTGCAGTTAGATTAACAAGAATTTAACCTTTCAACCGATATAAGACACTTATATGTACCTAAATGTTTAACATCTATAATCTTTATGATTATTCATTTGAATTGCGCGCCCTCCAGTTTCCCCGGAAGATGCCTAGGCTTAAAAAACATCTGGCACATAATAACAGCACAACTTCCAGAAAATAACCAAACAATTGTTTTTTGAAGTTCGTCCAAGTATTCTTATTATTATTATATTCTTATTTTTTTTAAATTTAGGGGGTAAAAAAGGATTGTCCAAGTGTTTCTTGCACATAGATCAAGATCCCCTGGCCAACTTTCAACACTCAAACTCTCCTGTTGGATTTATCTATAGTTATGCACATGCGCAAACAGGATATATTTACAATTATAAACTGAGTGGTTTGAGCACTGAATGCTGATTGGTTGTGATCAGTCTGTGTACAACGGGTATGACCCAAAAAATTATTTGTACTCTTCTAATTATGTTGGTAAGCAGTTTATAATAGCAGTAAGGCCGAGGAGGTGTGGTAGGCTATATGGTCAATATATCTCGGCTAAGGGCTGTATCCTAAACACAGCCCTTAGCCGTGGTATATTGGCCATATAGCCTACCACACCTCCTCGGGCCTGATTGCACCTCTTATGGCTGCAAGCCCGAGGTCGGTACACCTATGACAACATCCAGCTCAAAGTGCAGGGCGCGAAATTCAAAAAAATATTTTTTTTAAATATTTAACTTTCACACATTAACAAGTCCAATACAGCATATGAAAGGTACACATCTTGTGAATCAAGCCAACATGTCCGATTTTTAAAATGTTTTACAGGGAAGACAAAATATGTAAATCTATTAGCTAACCACGTTAGCAAAAGACACCACTTTTCTAACTCCATCAGTTTCTTACTCCATCAGGTGCTATCACCAATTCGGCCAAATAAAGATATTGATAGCCACTAACCAAGAAAAAACCTCATCAGATGACAGTCTGATAACATATTTATTGTATAGGATAGGTTTTGTTAGAAAAATGTGCATATTTCAGGTAGAAATCATAGTTTACAAATGCACCCACCATCACAACTCGACTAGAATAAATACAGAGAGCAACGAGAATTACCTAATTACTAATCATAAAACATTTCTTAAAAATACACAGCTCACAGCAATGGAAAGACACAGATCTTGTGAATTCAGACAATATTTCAGATGTTCTAAGTGTTTTACAGCGAAAACACAATAAATCGTTATATTAGCATACCACATGTGCAAACGTTACCCGAGCATTGATTCAAGCCAAAGAGAGCGATAACGTAATCATCGCCAAAATATATTAATTTTTTCACTAACCTTCTCAGAATTCTTCCGATGACACTCCTGTAACATCATATTACAACATACATATAGAGTTTGTTCGAAAATGTGCATATTTAGCCACAAAAAACCGTGGTTATACAATGACAATACTAGCAAAACTAGCCTGAAAATGTCGGGCGCCATCTTTAGCAGTGATCTTGTCTCATGATTAACTATTCATAAACTTGACTAAAAAAATATAAGTTGGACAGCTATCGAAAGACAAATTAGTTCTTAATGCAATCGCTGAATTACATTTCTAAAATTATCCTTACTGTGCAATACAGGGTTCGCCAAGCGAAGCTATACCAAAGAAAATGGCGGAATGTGCGTTTAACATTTTTCGACAGAACAACGATTTATCATCTTAAATATTTCTTACTATGAGGTGATCTTCCATCAGAATCTTGGGCAATGTATCCTTTCTTGGGTCTAATCTTCTTTTGGTCGAAAGATGTCCTCTTGTCCGTCGAAATGCCCACTAACGTTCGACCGGGACCCCGAAACGTGCCCGGCGCTTCAAAGCGCAACACAAAGCAATGCCTCAAAATCGCACTAAACGGATATAAATTGCTATAAAACGGTTTAAATTAACTACCTTATGATGTTTTTAACACCTATAACGAGTAAAAACATGACCGGCGACATATAAGTGGCTAAACCCAAGCTTGGAAAGAGAGCAGGTCCGACGTCCGTCGTGCGTCAGGCGCAGCAGGAAAAGAACGGTACATCCGGTCTTTGGCCTTTTATACAGGCCCTGATTGCGCAATCGACTCCATTCAAATTGTCACCACTTACTGACATCTAGAGGAAGGCGTGGGCAGTGTTTGTATCCTCATAGCATTTACAGGGACTTTAAAACTGACCTGGGACCAGAGTCCAAGATTTCTGAAATCTCACTCCATATCAGGAAAAGTGCTGTAGAATGAGTTCTGTTCCACTCAGAGACATAATTCAAATGGCTATAGAAACTAGAGAGTGTTTTCTATCCAATAATAACAATAATATGCATATTGTACGAGCAAGAATTGAGTACGAGGCCGTTTGAAATGGGCACCTTAAACAGAGCTACTCAATACTGCCCCTGCAGCCATAAAAAGTTAATCATTGCAGTCAATCAAGTTAAATCGACATCCATTGATGGAAAATGATCTGGCGATTTTAATAAGGGCGAATGATCTTTTCGCTTGGGACATAATCTTAAACTCACAATAAATTATAACTTTGATGGAAAACCAAATTTTGCTCCTTAACCTACGTTGTTACAAATTACGTTGATATTCCTTTTTAATTCGCTCGACACTGTTATGGAAAAAGAGTTGATTGGATAAATGTGGCAAGTCATCTCTTGCTGCAAAAGAATGTGGCATTGGGCTATACATTATAGCTAGACCTGGCAACCCTGCATATCCAATTGGATTCATTGAGATTTTAGCTCTAATTGTAGTACAAAACTTTGTAAAATCATTACAGGTGAGGCTGGAGAAATGCTCAGGGCAGGCTGGGGCCTGCTTCTCTGTGAGGCTGGCTCAGGGAAGGCTGAGGCCCGGTTCTCTGCGAGGCTGGCTACAGTGCTGAAGAGGGGCCTGTTTCTGTGCGAGGCTGGCTACTGTGCTGAAGAGGGGCCTGTTTCTCTGCGAGGCTGGCTACAGTGCTGAAGAGAAATCAAGGGTTATTTTTGTTATCATCTATTAATATAATATTTATTTAAAAATTATTTGAAAAAAATATAAAATTTGACCTTTACTATATCCTCAGAAACGCATTAACTAACACATTCATAAATGCCCCAAAATACAGTCAAAAAATAAATCATAAGGTATGAGGTTTTTGAAATGTAAGTCCTATATCTAGGAGATATAAGAAAGCTCACAAATTAATATAATTTTTGTTACACATATTTAACCCCTTGTTTTTTAAGGCACATTACCGCCTCCATAATTCCATTCGTTTGTATGGGTTACCTTCAGACGAGTCCCCTGACACTTGTGGGGATTGTAGAGCATAACGGATAGTATGTTTTCAGGCCAAAACCGTTCGGACGCTGGAGACGTTTCCGTGAGAAGACTATTCGGGAAGTGAGAAGACCGATTTCCAGGAGGTCTTGTGGTCTGATGAACACAGCTACCACCTTCCACTGATCTCTCTGGTTTAAAGTGATGGATTTTTATGGGCATTTCTTTATTATGTTACTTAGATTGACACACCGCTGCGTCAATGGACTCTTCAGGATTAAACTGATCAAATATGTCTTACTGTCAGTAATAACGGCGCTCTGTTAAACTAATCATATCTATCTCCCGTGGGTACGGAAACCATGGAGACGATGTAGAAAAACTGGACTTGGTATAGAAAAAGTGAATATGGTCTAGAAACGGTGGAGTGGATATAGAAACAGTGGAGTGAGTATAGATACAGTGGAGTGGGTATAGAAACAGTGGAGTGGGTATAGATACAGTGGAGTGGGTATAGAAACAGTGGAGTGGGTATAGATACAGTGGAGTGGGTATAGAAACAGTGGAGTGGGTATAGATACAGTGGAGTGGGTATAGAAACAGTGGAGTGGGTATATATACAGTGGAGTGGGTATAGATACAGTGGAGTGGGTATAGAAACAGTGGAGTGGGTATAGATACAGTGGAGTGGGTATAGAAACAGTGGAGTGGGTATAGATACAGTGGAGTGGGTATAGAAACAGTGGAGTGGGTATAGATACCGTGGAGTGGGTATAGATACAGTGGAGTGGGTATAGAAACAGTGGAGTGGGTATAGAAACAGTGGAGTGGGTATAGAAACAGTGGAGTGGGTATAGAAACAGTGGAGTGGGTATAGAAACAGTGGAGTGGGTATAGAAACAGTGGAGTGGGTATAGATACAGTGGAGTGGGTATAGATACAGTGGAGTGGGTATAGAAACAGTGGAGTGGGTATAGAAACAGTGGAGTGGGTATAGAAACAGTGGAGTGGGTATAGAAACAGTGGAGTGGGTATTACTACTGTATATCCCATAGAAATGCATTGAATAACACATTCATAAGCTGTCCATAGTAACGCATTGAATAACACATTCATAAGCTGTCCATAGTAACGCATTGAATAACACATTCATAAGCTGTCTATACGGCTGTGGGCTCTGATCATCGTCAATGTCAACACAGCTGTACTCCATCTTCATCTTCAGGAGAGGAAGGACAGGAGCTCCCATTGGCAACACAATCAATTGTGTGTGTGTGTGTGTGTGTGTGTGTGTGTGTGTGTGTGTGTGTGTGTGTGTGTGTGTGTGTGTGTGTGTGTGTGTGTGTGTGTGTGTGTGTGTGTGTGTGTGTGTGTGTGTCTGCATGCGTGCTTGCGTGTGTGTGTGTGTGTGTGTGTGTGTGTGTGTGTGTGCGTGCGTGCGTGCGTGCGTGCGTGCGTGCGTGCGTGCGTGCGTGCGTGCGTGCGTGTGTGTGTGTGTGCATGCGTGCTTGCGTGTGTGTGCAATGAGTCTCTATGTCCCTCAGGACTGAGAGTCAATCACAGAGAAACTGCCGGGGGATTCAACTCCCTGCCATCTCAGGGGTCTTTAATGAAACACATTCATTAACAGAGTGACAGGACTAGGATCCCTACCCCATGGGGGATAGCTGTAATGTACACCTATCTCTTTAATGTAATTATCTCTTTAGAAAATGACATGTCTTATCTCAAGGGACTTCCTGTGAAATAAGTCAATGACAAACATTTTCAACCTCACCCGGCTGAGAACGAACAAAGCTTTAAACATCCTCACCCGGCTGAGAATGAACAAAGCTTCAAACATCCTCACCCGGTTGAGAACGAACAAAGCTTCAAACATCCTCACCCGGCTGAGAACGAACAAAGCTTCAAACATCCTCACCCGGCTGAGAACGAACAAAGCTTCAAACATCCTCACCCGGCTGAGAACGAACAAAGCTTCAAACATCCTCACCCGGCTGAGAACGAACAAAGCTTCAAACATCCTCACCCGGCTGAGAACGAACAAAGCTTCAAACATCCTCACCCGGCTGAGAACGAACAAAGCTTCAAACATCCTCACCCGGCTGAGAACGAACAAAGCTTCAAACATCCTCACCCGGCTGAGAACGAACAAAGCTTCAAACATCCTCACCCGGCTGAGAACGAACAAAGCTTCAAACATCCTCACCCGGCTGAGAACGAACAAAGCTTCAAACATCCTCACCCGGCTGAGAACGAACAAAGCTTCAAACATCCTCACCCGGCTGAGAACGAACAAAGCTTCAAACATCCTCACCCGGCTGAGAACGAACAAAGCTTCAAACATCCTCACCCGGCTGAGAACGAACAAAGCTTCAAACATCCTCACCCGGCTGAGAATGAACAAAGCTTCAAACATCCTCACCCGGTTGAGACCTACAACTATTTAGCTCTGTGTACTAACGTGGTTTTGCCTCATGCGAATATTCAAACAGTCCAAGCCCTATGCAAATGATATGTGACCGACTGCCTTGATTTGATCTTATGTGGCAACATTTTTAATTGTGTTTTTCACATGAGACAAAAGTAGAGAGTCAGAGCTACAAAATGGTATATCATACACTGAATTTGAGGAACAATGGGAAAGTAATTCTGCTTTGAAAGTTGATATACTTGTAACCCCACTTTTTGAGAAAATGGCTCTTGAATGTTATGGTACAGCCAAATCTTGCCTAATGGAGGGGTCTCTACAGAAGGTGTAAACAGTACAGAGAAAAGGTTACTTGCATAGTAGCATTATCAAAAAATAGATAGTGTCAATGCCAGTAGAGAAAGAAAAAAAATAATATACAGTATGTACAAAAACAATATCAATAACAATATCAGTGATACTGGTAATATATGAGGTGGCTGAGCAGCAGAATATAAATAGTAGCAGCAACGTATGGCGTGTGTGTTAGGAGAGAATCATGTGAATGTCCATAGAGGTACTGCAGATGACTGATGACTGGGAACTCGCTGCCAGTGATGAACCGTTCCGTCCGAACCACGCATGAACAAGGGAATCCTATATTCGGAGAGGCTGTTTCTGTCCTGCCCTTGACTTTGGTGGCATGATCACCGTCAGACACACCTGGCTAACTTGATGGGTCATGTAATCATCTGGCGACGTGGTGTCTTTTGTCTAGCTAGATAAACAATGAACCATAGTCCTAATCCACAGAGTACTAGCAATACAATCCGACAGTCATAGCTAGCTAAAGTTAAACAAACAGGTTCAATGTTAGCTAGTTAGCTAGCTAACATTAGGCTATAACTAGCAATGCAAATGGATTTCTGAGATTATATTATTACACAGATCATACACTTAACCCTACTGTCAGCTAGCCACCTAACGTCTGCTAGCTAGCTAACGGTAAGCTTTAACTTGCAATGAAAACAACTTTCTGACCTAATTAGAAACGTATACTATCTGAAAGTGTAGCTAGACTCTTACCCGTATACGTGGATGAACGCCTCACGGCAGACTGCAACCCCTTTCATTAAATAAGACGTCCTGTGTCATTTCCATTTTGTTTAAGAATCATCAGATCTTTCTCCCTCTCTGTCACGGATGCCATGGTTGCCCTTAGTTTGAAGATGTAATCCGTAGACATGTGTTTTATACAACAGCCTTCCGTGTTCTCTTTTCGACTCCCTGCTGCATTTGCAATCAAACGCCAGAATTGTATTCATCTCCTTATCATACTCTGCTTGTACCAGACATTCCCCTGATTTCTTCCGTGACAACAACACTGTTGATCGCCGTTTCTTCAGAGGACTACAATGTCTTCTTCAATTAAAATGTTTTTACCTTAAAAATCAGGGATTTCCTCATCGTCTGATTCATTTTCAGAGTCAGAGAGAGTCCTCCAGAAAGTAGTCCATCACAACTTTTTCCCACTGTCCTTTGTCGATAGCGCCTGATAAATTCAGGGTAGCAATGTTATTGAGAGCAGTAGCAACATATCTGCAGTTCTCCATGGCTAACATTATATCTTTCAAACTGCAGTAGAAAGGATTATCTACACATAACAAGCAGCTAATTTTATAGACAGAAGATGTTACACGGCTGACCAATCCGAAACTCATCTCTCGGCATGTCCAGCCCATTCATTATCTCAGCCAATCATGACAAGCGGGAAGGTTCCTGTCTTTTACTGTGGCCAAACCAACTAGGCTTGTAATTAAACAATTTTATTCATATTTACAGATGGCATACAAGTTTGTTATTAAGGCACAAGAAAGTTAAAATGTTCCAGAAGGCATATCTGCCAGAAAACGCATTTTGATAAAAATTAAAACTAACTTTCAAATGCCTCTCCTGTGAAGTCGTGACTTACGACATACGCTTAGTTTCCTGAAACGAGTCACATATTGCCTCGTTTCCTGAAACGAGTCACATATTGCCTCGTTTCCTGAAACTAGTCTCATATTGCCTCGTTTCCTGAAACGAGTCACATTTTGCCTCGTTTCCTGAAACAAGTCACATATTGCCTTGTTTCCTGAAACTAGTCACATATTGCCTTGTTTCCTGAAACTAGTCACATTTTGCCTCGTTTCCTGAAACAAGTCACATATTGCTTTGTTTCCTGAAACAAGTCACATATTGCTTCGTTTCCTGAAACTAGTCACATATTGCTTTGTTTCCTGAAACTAGTCACATATTGCCTTGTTTTCTGAAACTAGTCACATATTGCTTCATGAGCATTCACACACATAGAGTTCAGTTTATATTATTAAACATGGTCAGTGCTCGTCACTTGAAGTGTGACTGGGTTGAGGAGTGACAGGCGGTGGTGGGGGGGGGTCGACACCAAACGATATATCTTTCGTGTTAATGGGGCCAGGGACAGGGGACAGGAGACAGTACAAATGGATTGTGAAGAGCGGCGAGTTAGAATGGAGAGATGGAGTGTTGAGAGAGGAAGAGAGGGAGAACGGAAGGGAGAGAGAGAGAGCAGAAGAGAGAGAGAGAGAAAGAGAGAGAGAGAGAGAGAGAGAGAGACAGAGAGACAGAGAGACAGACAGACAGAGAGACAGAGAGACAGACAGAGAGACAGACAGAGAGCTATCCAGAAGGATAATAAAGACATTGTTCTTCCAGTGCGGTGTTAGACATCAGCTACATCACATGACAGTTGGAAATGCCAAGGAATTGTTGCTGGTTTATTAAGAGCTCAGACAGATTCGAGCGTGTGTGTGTGTGTGTGTGTGTGTGTGTGTGTGTGTGTGTGTGTGTGTGTGTGTGTGTGTGTGTGTGTGTGTAGACCTCCGTATGCTCCTCCTGTTGAGAACACAACCCCCAACAGAGCATATAGTCGAAGACCAACATGTGTTGGATGTTGATAATGACTCCCCAGAGGATAGCGTCCCAAATTACACCCTTTTCCCTTTATAGTGCACTACATTTGACCAGGACCCAGAGCCCTATTCCCTTTATAGTGCACTACTTTTGACCAGGACCCAGAGCCATATTCCCTTTATAGTGCACTACATTTGACCAGGACCCAGAGCCCTATTCCCTTTATAGTGCTCTACTTTTGACCAGGACCCAGAGCCCTATTCCCTTTATAGTGCACTACATTTGACCAGGACCCAGAGCCCTATTCCCTTTATAGTGCTCTACTTTTTAAAATAGTGCGCTATATAATGAATAGGTTGACATTTGAGACGCACACAGAGTGTTGGAGAGAAGAAACTCACACATCAGTGTCTACACCGAGCACGGTGGAGGCAAGCCTCAAACAGGACTCTTCTGCATGCATCGTTATGAAGCTGATGGCTTGTTGCGTTTGAATAAGAAAGAGGAGCGTGTATTTGCAACATGGGATTTGTTCCTACCTTCTGCCTTCGCACTGTAATTCCACAGTTGTTACCTTAGAGATAGAACGTTAGTGTTGTTTGATAGAATGTTCTAGTAACCCTCCTTCAAGAGGGGATAGGGGTTATGTATTATTCACTGGTCTGTATTATAGATCAAGGCCTAGATTCAATCATATCAAGCATTATTAACCAGCGATAGAAGACAGCCGCATGGCTGATGTTTTGGCGGTGTTGGAGGTGGAACTGAGTTGGAGCCGTCAAATCGGTGAGCAGCTTCCTTGTCATGAAGCCACACCCACCCCACTTCTATTTAGAAAGTTCAGAACAAAAAAAGTGTAGGCTATAATAATTACGCTCAAAAAAAAAATTTAATCATTAAAGGAAATAATGAGGATTTCTATCAGACTAATCGAGGTGTAGATTACATCTCACAATCTAGTTTTTGCACTTGTAAACAAGGCTGCATGGGATTTCTCTTAACGCGACTCTGTGCAGCCAATGGCAATGTCCGCTTTAGGTTTAATGCCAGGAGCCGCTTGTGGATTGGACAGCTTTAACGCAGTTCCACCACCGTCAAAACAACCACTAAGCGGATGTCGATTAATGCGGATCTGGTTGAATAGAACCCCAATTGTTAAGGCAAAATGGAGATTTGTAAGCATATCCTCAGATGACATAAGTACAGTACACGCACACGCGCACACGCACGCACACGCACGCACGCACACGCACGCACACATACTAAACATATATGTCTGTTCAGTCAATAGGTTAGCATCGGTTCAGACAAGCATTTTAATCATTTAGCAGACGTTCTTATCCACACAAACACACACTGGCAACTAAATCTACTGACTTCGGCTTCAGCAACACTGTATTGTATATCTCTGTCTTAATTACTTAAATCATTCATCTTAAATCAAATCACATTTTATTGGTCACATACATTGGCAGGTGTAGCAACATTTTTGTGTCCCCTAGCTCCAACAGTGCAGTAGTATCTAACAATTCACAGCAATACACACAAATCTAAAAGTAAAATAATGGAATTAAGAAATATATAAATATTAGCTTGAGCAATGTCGAAGTGGCATTGACTAAAATACAGTAGAATATAATACAGTTTATACGTGTAAAATGAGAAAATAATTATGTAAACATTATTAAAGTTTTCCATTATTAAAGTGGCCAGTGATTCCATGTCTATATACACTACCGTTTAAAAGTGTGCGGTCACTTAGAAATGTCCTTGTTTTTGAAAGAAAAGCACATTTTTTGTCCATTAAAATGACATCAAATTGATCAGAAATACAGTGTAGACATTGTTAATGTTGTAAATGACTATTGTAGCTGGAAACGGCAGGTTTTTAATGGAGTATCTACATAGGCGTACAGAGGCCCAATATCAGCAACCATCACTCCTGTGTTCCAATGGCACTCTGTGTTAGCTAATCCAAGTTTATCATTTTAAAAGGCTAACTGATCATTAAAAAACCCGGTGCACAACTGAGCAAGAGGACAAGTACATTAGAGTGTCTAGTTTGAGAAACAGACGCCACACAAGTCCTCAACTGGCAGCTTCATTAAATAGTACCCGCAAAACACCAGTCTCAATGTCAACAGTGAAGAGGCGACTCCTGACTCAAGCAAAGCTGTCCTGACAGCAACATTTGAAGACTCAGCTTTCAAGAAATATAAAGTGCTGTTTTCTGTCAGCCTTTGACTTTTGTCTTCTCACTGAGAAAAGAGCAGAAGCATTTCCCAAGACAATCTCTCTGCCCTGACTAATAACTCCTTCCCTGTCTTTTCTCCTTCTCTATGTCTCTCTGTCTCTCTCTCTCTCTCTTTCTCTTTTCCATCACTCCGAAGGAATGCGCTCTGCTCTCGCTATGATTTCACACACACACACACACACACACGCACACGCACACGCACACGCGCACGCGCACACGCACACGCACACACACACACACACACACACACACACACACACACACACACAAGCACGCACGCACACACGCACACACACACACACACACACAGAGAGAGAGAGACACACACACACACACACACACACACACACACACACACACACACACACACACACACACACACACACAAGCACGCACGCACACACGCACACACACACACACACAGAGAGAGAGAGAGAGAGACACACACACACACACACACACACACACAGAGAGAGACACACACACACACACAGAGAGACACACACACAGAGACACACATACACAAGCAAAATCCACTGGCGCTTGGGCTGCACACACAAACACACACACTGATTCAGCTCTGACAGGTTGGTACAACGAATCGCAGACCGCCACAAAATATACTTTTATGCCAGATTAGCTAAGGGTCCCCAGATACAGGCTTTTGTGACAAACACACACACACACACACACACACACACACACACACACACACACACACACACACACACACACACACACACACACACACACACACACACACACACACACACACACCCTTGTCCTCTCCCAGTATATTTATCTATAGCTGTGTACGCCCTTGTCCTCACCCAGTATATTTATCTATAGCTGTGTACGCCCTTGTCCTCACCCAGTATATTTATCTATAGCTGTGTACGCCCTTGTCCTCACCCAGTATATTTATCTATAGCTGTGTACGCCCTTGTCTTCACCCAGTATATTTATATATAAAATCATTAAGGTCATCTTCCTTTAGGGACCACAATGGAAATCTATCTCTGATTTTATTGTGTAATGCCTGTCACGTTTTTTAAATGTCACAGCACTACTGTGTTTATATGTAGTTTTTTATGTAAACCAATCAGTCAATCAGTGAATCAATTAGTCAATGAATCAGTCAATCAATCAATCAATTAGTGAAGCAGTCAGTCAATCAATCAGTCAACCAATCAGTCAATTAGTGAATCATTTGATCAATGAGTGAAGCAATCAATTAGTGAATCAATGAGTGAATCAATCAGTGAATCAATTAGTCAATGAATCAGTCAATCAATCAATCAATTAGTGAATACATTTGTTAATCAATCAATTAGTGAATCAGTCAATCAATGAATCAGGCAATCAATCAATCAATTAGTGAAGCAGTCAGTCAATCAATCAATTAGTGAAGCAGTCAGTCAATCAATCAATTAGTGAAGCAGTCAGTCAATCAATCAATTAGTGAAGCAGTCAGTCAATCAATCAATTAGTGAAGCAGTCAGTCAATCAATCAATTAGTGAATCAGTCAGTCAATCAATCAATTAGTGAATAAATCGGTCAGTCAATCAATCAATCATACACAGCAGTTCTCTATCCATGCCACACAAGTTAATCAAACATCACTATCCACTGAAATTAGTCATCGGAATACACATTGGACAGGACCAGCATGGCCGTTTTGAAAGAGGTATTAAGTTATATGTTATTCATTGTTTGTTTGGTTGGTGCAACGCCAATAAGGGTATGTTCCAATGGTCTGCAATTTAGCTGCCCCGGTACTGGCATGGTCCCTGTGTAACCACACACACACACACAGAGAGACACGTCAATGGATTGATCCTGCGTTGGTGTGCTCACACATGAAATAAGAGGGCATGAGAATAAGAAATCAATCACAGACTATCATTCTAACCATGTTTTCTATGTTAATGCTGAGTGATATATTCTATCATTCTAACCATGTTTTCTATGTTAATGCTGAGTGATATATTCTATCATTCTATCATTCTAACCATGTTTTCTATGTTAATGCTGAGTGATATATTCTATCATTCTAACCATGTGTTCTATGTTAATGCTGAGTGATATATTCTATCATTCTAACCATGTTTTCTATGTTAATGCTGAGTGATATATTCTATCATTCTAACCATGTTTTCTATGTTAATGCTGAGTGATATGTTCTATCATTCTAACCATGTTTTCTATGTTAATGCTGAGTGATATATTCTATCATTCTAACCATGTTTTCTATGTTAATGCTGAGTGATATATTATATCATTCTAACCATGTTTTCTTTGTTAATGCTGAGTGATATGTTCTATCATTCTAACCATGTTTTCTATGTTAATGCTGAGTGATATGTTCTATCATTCTAACCATGTTTTCTATGTTAATGCTGAGTGATATGTTCTATCATTCTAACCATGTTTTCTATGTTAATGCTGAATGATATATTCTATCATTCTATCATTCTAACCATGTTTTCTATGTTAATGCTGAGTGATATATTCTATCATTCTAACCATTTTTTTATGTTAATGCTGAGTGATATGTTCTATCATTCTAACCATGTTTTCTATGTTAATGCTGAGTGATATATTCTATCATTCTAACCATGTGTTCTATGTTAATGCTGAGTGATATATTCTATCATTCTAACCATTTTTTTTATGTTAATGCTGAGTGATATGTTCTATCATTCTAACCATGTTTTCTATGTTAATGCTGAGTGATATATTCTATCATTCTAACCATGTTTTTTATGTTAATGCTGAGTGATATATTCTATCATTCTATCATTCTAACCATGTGTTCTATGTTAATGCTGAGTGATATATTCTATCATTCTAACCATGTTTTCTATGTTAATGCTGAGTGATATGTTCTATCATTCTAACCATGTTTTCTATGTTAATGCTGAGTGATATGTTCTATCATTCTAACCATGTTTTCTATGTTAATGCTGAGTGATATGTTCTATCATTCTAACCATGTTTTCTATGTTAATGCTGAGTGATACAGACTATCATTCTAACCATGTTTTCTATGTTAATGCTGAGTGATATGTTCTATCATTCTAACCATTTTTCTATGTTAATGCTGAGTGATATGTTCTATCATTCTAACCATGTTTTCTATGTTAATGCTGAGTGATACAGACTATCATTCTAACCATGTTTTCTATGTTAATGCTGAGTGATACAGACTATCATTCTAACCATGTTTTCTATGTTAATGCTGAGTGATACAGACTATCATTCTAACCATGTTTTCTATGTTAATGCTGAGTGATACAGACTATCATTCTAACCATGTTTTCTATGTTAATGCTGAGTGATATGTTCTATCATTCTAACCATGTTTTCTATGTTAATGCTGAGTGATATGTTCTATCATTCTAACCATGTTTTCTATGTTAATGCTGAGTTATATGTTCTATCATTCTAACCATGTTTTCTATGTTAATGCTGAGTGATACAGACTATCATTCTAACCATGTTTTCTATGTTAATGCTGAGTGATATATTTGACCGCGAGGCGTGCAGTCAAATGGTTTGCTGCTGATCGATAGGCATATAACAAACTCATCCTTGTCTCTCTAATCTAAATCCACCTCTTCACCCTCCTCATCATTCACTTAGGCCTCATTTCAATTCATTTGTGAAGTAAGGTGCACAATTATTGCCCGTTCAGCAGATTGTCTTGTCGGGTAAAGTTGGGAAAAAGGCTCTAAATACTTTTCTGTTGGTGATTTCAAAATCTGACGAATGAGAAGTGTAAAATACAAACATTTAGGACAAGTCAGGAAGGAGCAAGACTATTTATTTTAGCTATAGCAATCTTTGGGGGCTGTTTTTTAATTTAATTTACAAAACAAAAACGTCAGCGTTCTATGGCAGTTCTAGTGTTAAAGGGCCACTCTGTGATATTGATGGCAGGCTTTAAAGGGCCACTCTGTGATATTGATGGCAGGCTTTAAAGGGCCACTCTGTGATATTGATGGCAGGCTTTAAAGGGCCACTGTGATATTGATGGCAGGCTTTAAAGGGCCACTCTGTGATCTTGATGGCAGGCTTTAAAGGGCCACTCTGTGATATGGATGGCAGGCTTTAAAGGGCCACTCTGTGATATGGATGGCAGGCTTTAAAGGGCCACTCTGTGATATGGATGGCAGGCTTTAAAGGGCCACTCTGTGATATGGATGGCAGGCTTGAAAGCGACACTCTGTGACATCTATTTATTTTTTTAAGGCTCGGTGCCCACTCCCTAATGGTTTGATCCTGTGTCATTAACTTAAATGATCAAAGATGGCTGTAAATATCACAGTGTCTTCTGTAGCTCAGTTGGTGGCGCATGGAGCTTTCAACGCCAGTATTGTGGGTTTGATTCCCGCTGTGTCCACCCACACATAAAATGTATGCAACATGAATGTAAGATAAAGGAGTCTGCTAAATGAGAGATATTAAATAAGACAGACCTTTGATCTGATATCTGAAGATGATTTGTCACAAGGGATTTTGAGGTTGTGAGGTTAGACTAGAGATCATCTGGGTTTAGGGGAAAGAACACACAGAGAGGGTGAATCTAAACCTGACCTCAGGTCAGAAATAAAAAAACACCCTGCATCATTTACCTCCAATCCACTATCAATCTAAACCTGACCTCAGGTCAGAAATAAAAAAACACGCTGCATCATTTACCTCCAATCCACTATCAATCTAAACCTGACCTCAGGTCAGATATGGATCATGTGTGAAGTGGGTTTGTGATCAGTGGCTTTTCTAAAGAAAACACCCTTGGTGGTTCTGGTCTTTCTACCATGTTCTTGAATGAGACTCTTTAGGAAACTAAAAGTCACATTTCCCAGAATTACAGAGAAGACAGACTTTTGGAGAAGGCATGGGGTCATCTGAAGGAATAGAGAGAGAGGATAATAATATCCAGTAATATCGCAGAGATGAATCGTCGTAGATATAGTTCCATTTGAGTGATATTACATGTGTGCACACACACACACACACACACACGGACACACACACACACGGACACACACACACACACACACACACACACACACACACACACACACACACACACACACACACACGGACACACACACACACACACACATGGACACACACACACATGGACACACAGACACACACACACACACACACATGGACACACACAGACACACACACGGACACACACACACACATGGACACGGGGACACACACACAGACACACACACACACACGGACACACACACGGACAAACACACACACACGGACACACACACACACACACAGACACACACATGGACAGACACACACACACACACACACACACACACACACACATACATTCTTCAATGATGTTTCAGTACCAGTGAGACTGATACACACCCTGTTCCATGTCTCCCGTGTAAAAGAGTTCTTCTGACCACAATGGGACTTCCTGGGTAAATGTATAAAGGTCAAATAAACACGCTCTCATTTCCCTCCTCGGGCACTTAAAACCTTTAGAAATACCAACAGCCTTGGCCCTGTGTGTACTCAACAGCGTAGTTCAGATATGCAGCATCCTCTCGAGACACCGTTTTATAAATACATCTGAGAGTACACATCCACCGTACAGTGGTATAAAAATCACGGGAAGAGAAATTGGAAAATATATTAATCTGGTAATATGAAAACGCCAGACACTCTCCACATCTCGTCTGAGCAGATAGTGACTTCTGCTTCCCAAATGGCACGCTGTTCCCTAGATAGTGCACTACTTTTGACTAGGGTCCATTAGTGCCCTGTTCAAAAGTAGTGCACCACGTAGAGAATAGTGTGACATTTGGAACGTAGTTAAATGAGTGCCAGCTCCTCCAGAGCCACTTCTGCTAGCTCTGACATTTCAGGCAATCTAAACAGAGTGGAGCTAAATATGTTTTCCTCAGTAGTGGTGTGAAGGACAGGGGACTGAGGAGTGGAGACGGGACTGAGGAGTGGAGACGGGACTGAGGAGTGGAGACGGGACTGAGGAGTAGAGAGGGGAGTGATGGGTGGCGAGAGGACTAAGTGGTGGGGAGGGGACTGAGGGGTGGAGAGTGGACTGAGGGGTGGAGAGGGGACTGAGGGGTGGAGAGGGGACTGAGGGGTGGAGAGAGGATTGATGGGTGGAGAGAGGACTGAGGGGTGGAGAGGGGACTGAGGGGTGGAGAGGGGACTGAGGGTTGGAGACGGGACTGAGGAGTGGAGAGAGAATTGATGGGTGGAGAGGGGACTGATGGGTGGAGAGGAGAAGGCTGAGGGTTGGAAAGGGGACTGAGGGGTGGAGAGAGGACTGAGGGTTGGAGAGGGGACTGAGGGGTGGAGAGGGGACTGAGGGGTGGAAAGGGGACTGACGGGTGGTGAGTGGACTGAAGGGTGGAGAGGGGACTGACGGGTGGAGGAAAAATGGGTGGAGAATGAGGATAGGAGGGCAGAATTTGAGTTACTGAAGAATGGAGATGTTGAAGGATGGAGATGTTGAAGGATGGAGATGTTGAGGGATGGAGATGTTGAAGGATGGAGATGTTGAAGGATGGAGATGTTGAAGGATGGAGATGTTGAAGGATGGAGATGTTGAGGGATGGAGATGTTGAGGGATGGAGATGTTGAAGGATGGAGATGTTGAAGGATGGAGATGTTGAGGGATGGAGATGTTGAAGGATGGAGATGTTGAAGGATAGAGATGTTGAAGGATGGAGATGTTGAAGGATGGAGATGTTGAAGGATGGAGATGTTGAGGGATAGAGCTGTTGAAGGATGGAGATGTTGAGGGATGGAGATGTTGAAGGATGGAGATGTTGAAGGATGGAGATGTTGAAGGATGGAGATGTTGAAGGATGGAGATGTTGAAGGATAGAGATGTTGAAGGATGGAGATGTTGAAGGATGGAGATGTTGAAGGATGGAGATGTTGAAGGATGGAGATGTTGAAGGATGGATTGAAGAGGTGTAGAAGATGGATTGTCTCTTCAGGTTCTGTAGAACAGGACCTTGTCACCATCACAGAACCTGTAGGATATGTGATCCTGTATAGAGAGCAGTCTACACACTTAGCCCATCAATCTGACAATCATGACGGGGTGGCAGGTAGCCTAGTGGTTAGAGTGTTGGGCCAGTAACCGAAAGGTTGCTGGATCAAATTCCTGAGCTGAAAAAGGTAAAAATATGTTGTTCTCCCCCTGAACAAGGTAGTTAACTTACTGTACGCCGTCATTGTAAATAATAATTTGTTCTTAACTGACTTGCCTAATTGAATAATTTCAAAAACACAATGAAATCCCTCCCCAGACTCCAACTGGGGCACAGTCAGGCAGATGTAGAGTTGTGAGATAAAGACTAGTGTGACCTTGTCTTTACAGGTTCCTTGTCCCAAATGGTATTACTTTTGACCAGGGCTCATAGCACAACAGGGTGCCATTTGGGACACGTGTTATCTCAGTGCTCTGTGCAGGGCTACAGTACTGTAGTCCATATGAACCCAGTGGGCTTTTCTAAGTGTACTGCTGTATTGACAGGAAACGACGGTATTATAAATGGGTCCCTCTACTTGGTTATCACAACATCTGTGTGTTTGAGGAATTCCCTTCCCTCACCAGTCTTTGAGCTCAGGGTAGACAGGGAATAGAGATATAGATGATAGAGAGATAGATGAGAGAGAGAGAGAGAGAGAGAGAGAGAGAGAGAGAGAGAGAGAGAGAGAGAGAGAGAGACAGACAGAGAGAGAGAGAGAGAGAGAGAGAGAGAGAGAGAGAGAGAGACAGAGAGAGAGAGAGAGAGAGAGAGAGACTATATGACAAGTGGACACAGAGGAGCGATGTGCTAACTGTTGTCATCTGCCGTGGTTCTCCCTCAGTCCCTCTCGACCACAGACGCGTCATCGACAGGGTCAACAGCAGGTAATGTTGAGGAGTCTAAACCCCCACAGAGGTTGAGTATTATGTTCGCTGGCATATGCTCGGAGAGCAACAGAGAGAAGGAGAGTTTTTCCTTCATAAAAAGAGGATAGACAGATGTTAGTATATTAATTAGGCTGGAGAGGGAGAGAGAGAGAGAACAGAGAGAACAGAGAGAACAAAGAGAACAGAGAGAATAGAGAGAGAGAGAGAGAGAGAGAGAGAGAGAGAGAGAGAGAGAGAGAACAGAGAGAACAGAGAGAACAGAGAGAACAGAGAGAACAGAGAGAATAGAGAGAGAGAGAACAGAGAGAACAGAGAGAACAGAGAGAATAGAGAGAGAATACAGAGAGAACAGAGAGAACAGAGAGAATAGGGAGAACAGAGAGAATAGAGAGAATTGAATTGAGATATAGATGATGATCTGGTGCTCCTGTCACCAACCAAGGAGGACCTACAGCAGCACCAAGATGTTCTGCTCAGATTCTGTCAGACCTGGTCCCTGACAGACCTGGGCCCTGACAGACCTGGTCCCTGACAGACCTGGGCCCTGACAGACCTGGTCCCTGACAGACCTGGGCCCTGACAGACCTGGGCCCTGACAGACCTGGTCCCTGACAGACCTGGGCCCTGACAGACCTGGGCCCTGACAGACCTGGGCCCTGACAGACCTGGTCCCTGACAGACCTGGGCCCTGACAGACCTGGTCCCTGACAGACCTGGGCCCTGACAGACCTGGGCCCTGACAGACCTGGTCCCTGACAGACCTGGGCCCTGACAGACCTGGGCCCTGACAGACCTGGGCCCTGACAGTATATCTCAGTTAGACAAAAAAGGTCCAGTTGCCAGGACCACAAATACAAATTCCATCTAGATACTGTTGCCCTAGAGCACGCAAAAAACTATATATACCTCGGCGCCACAGGTAACTTCCACAAAGCTGTGAATGAGGCAAGAAGGACCTTCAAAAGGAACATAGAATTTGAAATATCAATTAGGATCTGGCAAAAAAATACTGGAATCAGTTATGGAACCCATTTCCCTTTATGGTTGTGAGGTCTGGGGTCCGCTCACCAACCTATAATTCACAAAAATGGGACAAACACCAAACGTGCACATATGTCTCAAATCAATTCAAATGTTATATGCGCCAAATACAACAGGCGTAGACCTTACAGTGAAATGCTTACTTACAAGCACTTAGCCAACAATGCAGTTTAATGAAAAATAAGTGTTAAATAAAAAATAAGTAAGAAATAAAAATAAATATAATAAGTAATTAAAGAGCAGCAGTAAAATAACAGTAGTGAGGCTATATACAGGTGGTACCGGTACAGAGTCAATGTGCTGGGGTACAGGTTAGTCAAGGTAATTGAGGTCATACTGTATGTACAGTACATGTAGGTAGAGTTAAAGTGACTATGCATAGATAATAACCAGAGAGTAGCAGCAGCGTAAAAAAGGGGGGGAGGCCTTCCTCTGACACCGCCTGGTACAGAGGTCCTTGATGGCAGAAATCTTGGCCCCAGTGATGTACTGGGCCGTACGCACTATCCTCTGTAGTGCCTTGCGGTCGGAGGCCGAGCAGTTGCCATACCAGGCAGTGATGCAACTAGTCAGGATGCTCTCGATGGTGCAGCTGTAGAAACTTTTGAGAATCTGAGGACCCATGCCAGATCTTTTCAGTCTCCTGAGGGGAATAGGCTTTGTCTTGCCCTCTTCACGACAGCTTGGTCTTCCTTTTCCTGTAGTCCACAATCATTTTCTTTATCTTGAACACGTTGAGGGAGAGGTTGTTATCCTGGCACCACACGGCCAGGTCTCTGACCTCCTACCTATAGGCTGTCTCATCGTTGTCGGTGATCAAGCCTAGCACTGTTGTGTCGTCAGCCAACTTAATGATGGTGTTGGATTCGTGCCTGGCCATGCAGTCATGAATGAACAGGGAGTAGAGGAGGGGACTGAGCACGCACCCCTGAGGGGCCGCCATGTTGAGGATCAGCATGGTAGATGTGTTGCTACCTACCCTTACCACCTCGGGGCGGCCCATCAGGAATCCAGGATCCAGTTGCAGAGGGAGGTGTTTAGTCCCAGGGTCCTTAGCTTAGTGATGAGCTTTGAGGGAACTATGGTGTTGAATGCTGAGCTGTAGTCAATGAATAGCATTCTCACGTAGGTGTTCCTTTTGTCCAGGTGGGAAAGGTGTGGAGTGCAATAGAGATTACATCATCTGTGGATCTGTCAGGGCGGTATGCAAATTGGAGTGGGTCTAGGGTTTCTGGGATAATGGTGTTGATGTGAGCCATGACCAGCCTTTCAAAGCACTTCATGGCTACAGATGTGAGTACTATGGGTTGGTAGTCATTTAGGCAGGTTACCTTAGTGTTCTTGGCACAGGGACTATGGTGGTCTGCTTGAAACATATTGGTATTACAGACTCAGCCAGGGACAGGTTAAAAATGTCAGTGAAGACACTTGCCAGTTGGTCAGCGCATGCTCGGAGTACAAGTCCTGGTAATCCGTCTGGCCCTGCGTCCTTGTGAATGTTGACATGTTTAACTTTTTATGGCTGCAGGGGCAGTATTGAGTAGCCAGATAATAGGTGCCCATTTCAAACGGCCTCGTACTCAATTCTTGCTCGTACAATATGCATATTATTGTTATTATTGGATAGAAAACACTCTCTAGTTTCTATAGCCGTTGAAATTTTGTCTCTGAGTGGAACAGAACTCATTCTACAGCACTTTCCCTGACATGGAGTCAGATTTCAGACATCTTGGCCCCTGATCTGGAGTCAGTTTAAAGGTCCCTGTGAATGCTATGAGGATACAAACACTGCTTACGTCTTCCCCTGGATGTCATTACGTGGTGACGCTTTGAATGGAGTCGATTGCGCAATCAGAGCCTCTATAAAACAGCACAACGTGTAGGTAGTGTCCCTTTTCCAGCTGCGCCTGATGCAAGGTGGACACGGACCTGCTCTTTTTCCAAGCTTTAGTTTAGCCAGTAATATTTCTCCGGTCATGTTTTTGCTCGTTATAGGTGTTAAAAACATCATAAGGTAGTTAATTTAAACCGTTTTATAGCAATTTATATCCGTTTAGTGCGATTTTGAGGCATTGCTTTCTGAGACACTTTGAACCTCTGGGCACGTTTCCAGTTCATGCCGAACGCAGTGGGCATTTCCACATGGCAAGAGGACAGCTTTCGACCAAAAGACGATTAGACCCAAGAAAGGATTCTTTGCCCAAGATTCTGATGGAAGAACAGCTCAAAGTAAGAACAATTTATTATGATAAATCGTGTTTCTGTCGAAAAATGTTAATCGCTTATGCCGCCATTTTGTTAGATGTAGCTTCGCTTGGCGCAACCTGTATTGAAAAGTAAGGATAATTTAAAAAATGTAATTCAGCGATTGTATTAAGAATTAAATTGTCTATCAATCGCTGTCCACCCTATATTTTTTTAGTCACGTTTATGAGTATTTATGTATAAGACTAGATCACTGTCTAATATGGCGCACGACATTTTCTGACCAGCTGGGCTACTTTTGTCATTGTCTAACCATGATTTTGGTGGCTAAATATGCACATTTTCGAACAAACTCTATATGTATGTTGTAATATGATGTTACAGGAGTGTCATCGGAAGAATTCTGAGAAGGTTAGTGAAAAAATTAATATATTTTGGCGATGATTACGTTATCGCTCTCTTTGGCTTGAATCAATGCTCTGGTAACGTTTGCATATG
Source organism: Salvelinus namaycush (assembly GCF_016432855.1). NCBI lineage: Eukaryota > Metazoa > Chordata > Actinopteri > Salmoniformes > Salmonidae > Salvelinus > Salvelinus namaycush. The sequence goes on from NC_052317.1 coordinate 41,190,044, forward strand.
TGGTATGCTAATATAACGATTTATTGTGTTTTCGCTGTAAAACACTTAGAACATCTGAAATATTGTCTGAATTCACAAGATCTGTGTCTTTCCATTGCTATGTGCTGTGTATTTTTAAGAAATGTTTTATGATGAGTAAATTGGTAATACACGTTGCTCTGTGTATTTATTCTAGTCGATTTGTGATGGTGGGTGCAATTGTAAACTATGATTTATACCTGAAATATGCACATTTTTCTAACAAAACCTATCCTATACAATAAATATGTTATCAGACTGTCATCTGATGAGGTTTTTTCTTGGTTAGTGGCTATCAATATCTTAGTTTAGCCGAATTGGTGATAGCTACTGGTGTTGAGAAAAAATGGTGGACAAAGAAAAATGGTGTCTTTTGCTAACATGGTTAGCTAATAGATTTACATATTTTGTCTTCCCTGTAAAACATTTTAAAAATCTGAAATGGTGGCTTTATTCACAAGATCTGTATCTTTCATTTGGTGTCTTGGACTTGTGATTTAATGATATTTAGATGCTACTATTTAATTGTGACGCTATGCTAGCGATGCTAATCAGTGTGGGGGGGGTGGGGGATGTTGTCATAGGTGTACCGACCTCGGGCTTGCAGCCATAAGAGGTTAATTAAAGGTCTTCGGCTGTGGAGAGCGTGATCACACAGTCTTCCGGAACAGCTAATGCTCTCATGCATGCTTCAGTGTTGCTTGCCTCGAAATGAGTATTGAAGTAATTTAGCTTGTCTGGTAGGCTCGTGTCACTGGGCAGCTCGTGGCTGTGCTTCCCTTTGTAGTCTGTAGTAGTTTGCAAGCCTTGCCACATCCTGTATTGACGCTTTGCCTGTTTGACGGTTCATCTGAGGTTGTATAACTGATTCAAGTATTTTTAGTCAGATCCTAATTGGTATGTCAAATTCTATGTTCCTTTTGTTGGCATAGAAGGCCCTTCTTGCCTTGTCTCTCAGATAATTCACATAGCAGGATTTCTTATAAGCATCCGGGTTAGTCCCACTCCTTGAAAGTGGCAGCTCTACCCTTTAGCTCAGATGTTGCCTGTAATCCATGGCTTCTGGTTAGGGTATGTACGTATGGTTACTGTGGGGACGACGTCATCGATGCACTTATTGACGAATCCAGTGACTGATGGTGTACTCCTCAATGTCATCGGAAGAATCCCAGGAACACATTCCAGTCTGTGCTAGCAAAACAGTCCTGTAGCTTAGAATCTCCGTCATCTGACCACTTCTTTATTGACTGAGTCACTGGTGCTTCCTGCTTTAGTTTTTGCTTGTAAACCGGGATTAGGAGGATAGAATTATGGTCAGATTTGCCAAATGGAGGGCGAGAGAGAGCTTAGTATGCGTCTCTGTGAGTGGAGTAAAGGATGAGCGTTGTCGTGTCTTTGGCATCATTAAAAGTGAAGCATGTTATTTTATCAAATCAATTCTCTGTAATTATTACGTGATTAAACTAATGATGTAAATGTAATTAACTAGGAAGTCGGAGCACCACGGAAAATCTTCAGATTACAAAGTTATACATTTCCGAATATAACTCTTCAGATATTTTCATATCTGATCAATTAGTCTTCTATTAATGAATTATTCTTTACGTCACGTCAGTCTCATCTGAACGTCGTCAATTGTTGGTTATCTGCACAAACTCAGCCTTTACTATAAATCATCCATACACCAATTGGCTTAATCATTTATTTACTAACTAACTAAATTATCACAGAAATGCATAAACAAACAAACAGTAGATGTTGGTTACTAACAGTGGTAGGGGAGATTCCCTAGTGGGCTAAACCGATATGACGGCTTGGTGGATAAAGGGAAGGGGGTGTGGACTGAGAAAGAAGCGGGAAAAACAAAAGGGATCACTACACACAGTTGATAATTATATTAATCGAAATGCTAATCCTTTGCACATGAACGCTCACTCATTCGGGAATAATTGCAATCAATATATATATTTACGCCTATGTGTCGTCGTGATCTTCTCTGTTGGAATCGTCAGTCCGTCTGCTGGAGAGTTAATCCGAGTCTCTCTCTCTCTTTCTGTCAATAGGGGTTAGAATGGATACTTCATAGTACCATTCAGAAATGTTCTCATAGAATAGATGTTTCGGCGGTTGTCTGTATTCGCATCCCCGGTTTACATACTTTCTAGTTGCAGACTAGTAATTAGTATCTAAGATTTTCTCTTATTCTGTAGGGATCGATAGTCTCAGAGTTTAACCATTTCCAGCCGTGTAGCCAATGCTCCACGTGGTATAGTTTTCTAGTTTTGGTACTCAAACCTGTACCACCTCAGCTTACACTGAGGTATGAGTGGTCTGAAGAGGATATCCACAGGAGTGGGTTTTATTCGTAACAATAGGAAAGGGCTGTTCCATGACACCAGATCATGTCTGTACTCAAGGGGCCGGGCCAATGACTTAGTTAAACTTTAAAGGGAATACAATTCTCTCACATTAAAGGTTTATCACATTACATCATTTCACAAATAGTTGAATCTTTACTCATTCATTTTATACAAGAATTAGATGCAAACCCTATAACTGAGAAATGTACACATTCAGAGATATAGTTATGTGTGATGCCTGTCCTTCGTGAGGTCACCAAATGAAACACACTCGTCATACCCATCCCTTAAGTGTCCACGGACCCTTTCCACATTCTCACAAGTGGACATATAGTTTCACTTTCCCATTTTCCCATTTTGGGGATTTAGGAGTTCGGCCACGTGAAATCCTTTGTTCACTCTGTGGTCTCTCTTTCTGCATGGCCAGGGGGAGAGAGTCTCCGCCAGGAATTTACGACCTGAGATAACAGAACCTGGGTGTAGGAGAGAGTGAGAGAGGGGGACGCCACGATCTACACCCAGAAAGGGCCACGTCATGACAGCGTTTTCCTGTTTGCTTATGGCCTTATACAGCTCATTGAGTGCAGACTTAGTGCCAGCATCGGTTTGTGGTGGTAAATAGAAAGCTACGAAAAATATAGATGAAAACTCTCTTGGTAAATAGTGTGGTCTACAGCTTATCATGAGATACTCTACCTCAGGCGAGCAAAACCTCAAGACTTCCTTAATATTAGATTTTGTGCACCAGCTGTTGTTTACAAATATACACAGACCGCCACTCCTTGTCTTAATGGAGACAGCTGTTCTATCTTGCCGATGGAGCGTAAACCCCACCAGCTGTATTTTATCCATGTCTGTGAAACTTAACTTCTTATGGCTGCAAGGGGCAGTATTGAGTAGCCAGTTAAATTGTGCCCATTTCAAACGGCCTCGTACTCAATTCTTGCTCGTACAATATGCATATTATTATTACTATTGGATAGAAAACACTCTCTAGTTTCTAAAACCGTTTGAATTATTTCTCTGAGTGAAACAGAAGTCATTCTGCAGCACACTTCCTGACCAGGAAGTGGAATGTCAGAAATTGATGCTCTGTTCAACTTCATGCCTATACATGGGCATGATACGTAAGAGTCTACATACACTTCATACACCTTCCCCTGGTTGTCAAGAGGCGGTGAGAGAAAACATTTCGTGTTTATCTTGGTCTGAGGTGGAATTAAAGCTCTTTGTTTGACGTGACCGTCCACTTCCTGTTTCTGGAGCGCGCGAAAGAGGACATGGATTTGCCTTCTGTTTTGTTCTCGTTATGGACGACTAACATCTCCGTCTTAGATTTTATTTGATACATGTGACCATATCATCGTAAAGTATGTTTTTTCAATATAGTTTAACCTGTTTGGCGTGCAAGCCCGACGTCGGTACACTTATGACAACAGCCACTTCAAGTGCAGGGCGCGAAAATCAAAAGACATTTTTTTTAAATATTTAACTTTCACACATTAACAAGTCCAATACAGCATATGAAAGGTACACATCTCGTGAATCCAGCCAACATGTCCGATTTTTAAAATGTTTTACAGGGAAGACAAAATATGTAAATCTATTAGCTAACCACGTTAGCAAAAGACTCCACTTTTATTACTCCATCAGTTTTTGACTCCATCAGTAGCTATCACAAATTCGGCCAAATAAAGATATAAATAGCCACTAACCAAGAAACAACCTCATCAGATGACAGTCTGATAACATATTTATTGTATAGCATATGTTTTTTTCGAAAAATGTGCATATTTCAGGTATAAATCATAGTTTACATTGCAGCTACATTCAGAAATTGCACCGAAAGCAGCCATAATATTTACAGACACCAACGTCAAATACCTAATTACTCATCATAAAACATTTCTGAAAAATACATAGTGTACAGCAAATGAAAGACAGGCATCTTGTGATGCCAGACAATATTTCCGATTTATTAAGTGTTTTACAGCGAAAACAAAATGTAGCGTTATATTAGCTTAGCACAATAGCCAGAAACACTTGAGCGCCGGCGACTACGACAGATATATGAAACAACATCATAAAATGGGTCTTACTTTTGCTGATCTTTCATCAGAATGTTGAACAAGGTGTCCTTTGTCCAGATGAGTCGTTGTTTGGATTCAGAATGGCAACTTTCTCTCTCCATTTAGCAAGCGCGCTAGCCGGGTTGCACGGATCTCTCCATGTAAACAAACGGAAGAGAACGGAACACGGCAAAACTCCCGAAAAAATTTCAATAATCTGATGAAACTATATTGAAAAAACATACTTTACGATGATATGGTGACATGTATCAAATAAAATCAAAGCCGGAAATAATAGTCGCCTATAACGTCAGCAAAACAAAAGGCAACCCCACTGTCCAAATCGCGTTCTTCAGAGTACCGGAAATGGGGTACACGTCATTCCAAGAGGATTTATTCCATCCCAGATCGAGATAATCACCTCATTTCTTCTCTCACAGCCTTCTTGACACCCAGAGGAAGGTGTATGACGTGCATGTATACTAATAGCTCTTGTGCCCATTTATAGGCAGGAAGAGGAAGAGAGCATCGATTTCAGACTTTGAACTTCCGGGTCAGGAAAAGTGCTGCAGAATGAGTTCTGTTTCACTCAGAGAAATAATTCAAACGGTTTTAGAAACTAGAGAGTGTTTTCTATCCAATAGTAATAATAATATGCATATTGTACGAGCAAGAATTGAGTACGAGGTCGTTTGAAATGGACACATTTTATCAGGCTACTCAATACTGCCCCTTGCAGCCATAAGAAGTTCATCAGATTATTGTAATTTTTTCGGGAGTTTTGCCGTGTTCCGTTCTCTGACTTTGTTTACGTTGGAGAGATCCGTGCCACTTGGCAAGTGCGCTTCCTAAATCGAGAGGGAAAATGAAGGTTCTAAATCCAAACATCGACTGTTCTGGACAAAGGACACCTTGTCCAACATTCTGATGAAAGATCAGCAAAAGTAAGAAACATTTTATGATGCTATTTCATATATCTGTCGAACTGTGTACTAGTCGTGGGCGGCCAACGTTTTGGCTACTCTAAGCTATACCGAAGCTGCATAACGTAATGAAGTTATTTTTAGAATTCTAACACTGTGATTTCATTAATAACTAATGGATCTATCATTTCCTATACAACATGTATTTTTTAGTTATGTTTATGAATAGCTATTTGGTCAGAATATGTGTGTCAGAAAAAGTGTCAGTAAAATATCCGAACGTTGTGGGAAATAGTAGCTACGTTAGCATAATGGGTAACCACTGATTTCAGCTCTAAATATGCACATTTTTGAACAAAACATAAGTGTATGTATAACCTGATGTTATAGGACTGTCATCTGAGGAAGAAAATCAAGGTAAGTCAAAAATTATATATCTTTTGCCTGTTTGTTACGATCGCTTACTTTTGCTACTGGGAAATTGCTTGTGTTTTTGGCTATTGTGGCTACGCTAATATAACGCTATATTGTGTTTTCGCTGTAAAACACTTGATAAATCGGAAATATTGTCTGGAATCACAAGATGCCTGTCTTTCAATTGCTGTACACTATGTATTTTTCAGAAATGTTTTATGATGAGTAATTAGGTATTTGACGTTGGTGTCTGTAAATATTATGGCTGCTTTCGGTGCAATTTCTGACTGTAGCTGCAATGTAAACTATGATTTATACCTGAAATATGCACATGTTTCTAACAAAACATATGCTATACAATAAATATGTTATCAGACTGTCATCTGATGAAGTTGTTTCTTGGTTAGTGGCTATTTATATCTTTATTTGGTCGAATTTGTGATAGCTACTGATGGAGTAAAAAACTGATGGAGTAAGAAAAGTGGTGTCTTTTGCTAACGTGGTTAGCTAATAGATTTACATATTTTGTCTTCCCTGTAAAACATTTTAAAAATCGGACATGTTGGCTTGATTCACAAGATGTGTACCTTTCATATGCTGTATTGGACTTGTTAATGTGTGAAAGTTAAATATTTAAAAAAAATATCTTTTGAATTTCGCGCCCTGCACTTTGAGCTGGCTGTTGTCATAAGTGTACCGACGTCGGGCTTGCACGCCAAACAGGTTAAGATATTACAGTTTTTATTAATGTCCTGTTGGTAGGATATTTGTGATTGTAGATAGTCTATTTTGTCATTCAATGATTGTACGTTGGCTAATAGGATTGATTGTAGAGGCAGATTACCCACTCGGATCCTTACAAGGCACTCCGACCTACGTCCCCGATATCTCCATCTCTTTCTCATGCGAATGCCGGGATGATGTCCTTGTCGGGTGTCTGAAGTAAATACTTCACATACGACTCGTTAATGAAAAAATCTTCATCCAGTTCTTGGTGACTAATGGTTGTCCTGATATCCAGAAGCTCTTTTCGGTCATAAGAGACGGTGGCAGAAACATTCTGTACAAAATAAGTTACAAATAACACGAAAAACAAACACAATAGCACAACTGGTTAAGAGCCCGAAGACAGGCAGCCATCTCCTCCGGCGCCATTCACATCTTCCGTGTACAGCGTAACACACCAAATAATGCATGTCGAGCAGAATTAGGCCGATACCCGCTAATTATCAAAATCTAGAAAAAAGACATTAAATTCTATAACCACCCACTGAAGCCCCCCTGGTAACCGTGGAGTGGACCCTATCTGAAGCCCCCCTGGTAACCGTGGAGTGGACCCCAACTGAAGCCCCCCTGGTAACCATGGAGCGGTTATCGTGGAGCGGCTATCGTGGGACCCTTCATACACCTGGCACAGAGAAAACAGTAAGCTTCGCTCTTAAAAAACAAAGCATTGGTTCAATCGGCAGACTATATAACTGCCCTGAAATTGGGCATCCCTGCCTGATGCCCCTTTGGACAGGGATGGGGCAACTCAAACCACCTCCCACCTTCACCATACACGAGGCCCCAGCATACAGTAAATTCATCCAAGACAAAAAAACATCCCCAACCCCAAAGGCTTTCATTGTTTTAAACAAGTACTGGTGGTCCACACGGTCAAAAGCTTTCTACTGATCCAAAGAAAGTAAACCCACATTTACATCAGACAGTTTACAAATGTTTAAAACATCTCTTATTAAAAACAAGTTGTCAACAATAGAGCGATCAGGTACACAGTAGGACTGGTCCTTGTGGACCAACAATCCCAGATACTCTTTCAACCTGTCTGAGAGACATTTAGAAACAATTTTATATTCTGCGCACAGCAAAGCAACAGGTCTCCAATTTTTTATGAGAGCCAAATCCCCCTTTTTTGGCAACAGTGAAAGCACCGCACGTTGACAGGATACAGGAAGAGAACCCTCATGAAAAGATTCACACACCACTTCATAAAAATCCTCCTCAATAGACCCCCAAAAGTGCTTATAGAACTCAGATGGTAAACCATCGATGCCAGGGGCTCGGCCTGTTGAGAGCTGCATAACTGCTGTGGACAGCTCTTGCAGTGTAATGTCAGAGTCCAATGCGACTCTCTGCTCAGGTCCCAATTGAGGAAGACCGTGTAACAACTGTTCAGTACACAGAGAGTCACAATCCTCCGCCTTATAGTGGGCAGAGTAGAAATCCACGGCATGTTGACGCATTTCACTGTCTTCCGTGGTCACCTTCCCATCAGGGAGACGAAGGCAGACCATCTGTTTACGTTGCAATGTCGACTGTCCTAGTTTTTTATTTAAAGCGCTAGGAGCATCCATATCCTTGAGGGAAGCGAAACGAGACCTAATCAAGGCACCCTTCACTCTTTCATGTAGAAACGACCTCAGTTCATGTCTCTTGTCCTGTAAGTTCATGACTAGTCCAGGGTCGTTCTGAGTGAGCAGCTTCAATTCAATAGATTTGATGTCCTGTTCAAGGACCTTGATAGTCTCTTTAACTTCAATTTGAGACAGAGCAGTATACTCTTGACAAAATAATCGTATTTGGGCCTTCCCAACCTCCCACCATTGTCTCAAGGACTCAAAATTCCCTTTTGTAACCCTCCATTTTTCCCAAAACAACAAAAACCTCTCACAAAACATGACATCATGTAACAATTTAACATTAAAATACCAGTAAGGTGATGACCTTCGTGGACAGGACAAGTGAATATCAACAGTAACAATATGATGATCAGAGAAACCCACAGGAGTAATGGCACACCTTCCAACCCTACTACAGTATTGATCAGATACGTACAACCTGTCTAACCTTCCAACCCTACTACAGTATTGCTCAGATACATACAACCTGTCTAACCTTGCTGCACTGACGCGACCTTCATTAACTTTTAGCCATGTGTACTGCCTAACTTTTGCATTCCTTACTCTCCACACATCAGAAAGCTCAAACTAGGTTAATAGACCAGACAGGCAAGTGGCTGACCGCAGGTGAGGTTCTTCAGCGGTGCGATCAACAGTAAAATCCACTGTACTGTTCCAGTCCCCCCCCCTAAAACCATTCACCCCTCTTGGTCACACTGTCTTCAGGTTTCCTTTATTTGATCAAAAACAACAATATGCTCTGTACCCTCATTAGGAGCATAAACATTCAAAAAAACAAAAAAAAGCATAACATCCACCTTGACCAATAAAACCGGACCCTTGACAATCTCTGTTGTAGATATCACAGTCACCCCTAAACCTGAGGAAAACAAGATGGCCACCCCAGCACTGAAATTAGTACCATGACTGAGTATATGCTGCCCCTCCCACCACATACCCCAGTCAACCTCATTTTCCTCATCACTACGTGTCTCCTGTAGAAAAACTCCATTAAGCCTTTTCTGTCCCTTCCCCCATTAATATTGAGAGAACCTACCCTTAGTATCTCCGTATAGAAAAGAGAAAAGAAAAGCAGAAGAAACCACAGAGAAACCAAAGAGAAAAAAGACACCCTATGAAGCATGATCATCATCATTATTTAAATGTTCTCTTATTTACCTGACCACGTTTCCCACCACCTTTTGCTGCTGCAACAGCAGTAACACATTTCCTCAAGCGAAACCGCTTCTTCTCACTCAACTGGTCTAACCCCACCGTCTTATGTAACATCACAGCTGACCTCACAAACGTATCGACATCAAAATAATCTGCCAATTTGTAGGATTTCCCAAAAGTCTGATCCAGAAACCGATTTACCTCCTCTAGATCGTAAATTGAGTCCTCACCAACTGCTATCATATCAAAAGAGATGTCCTTCTCCTGATCCTCCTCAGCTGAGGCCACAGACCACTGACTCCCCTCTACCACATCCCTTTCAACACTCCCCACTTGCACCCCATCACTCGTACCAGGCATCTCCTCCACTACCTGAGAGACTAGCCCCACCTGAACCCCCTCCTGTACCCCATTACTCATAGTGGGCATCTCCTCCACTACCTGAGAGACTAGCCTCACCTGAACCCCCTCCTGTACCCCATTACTCATAGTGGGCATCTCCTCCACTACCTGGGAGACTAGCCCCACCTGAACCCCCTCCTGTACCCCATTACTCGTAGTGGGCATCTCCTCCACTACCTGAGAGCCTAGCTCCACATGAACCCCCTCCTGTACCCCATTACTCATAGTGGGCATCTCCTCCACTACCTGGGAGCCTAGCTCCACATGAACCCCCTCCTGTACCCCATTACTCGTAGTGGGCATCTCCTCCACAACCTGAGAGCCTAGCTCCACATGAACCCCCTCCTGTACCCCATTACTTATGGTGGGCATCTCCTCCACTACCTGGGAGCCTAGCTCCACATGAACCCCCTCCTGTACCCCAATACTCGTAGTGGGCATCTCCTCCACTACCTGAGAGCCTAGCTCCACATGAACCCCCTCCTGTACCCCATTACTCATGGTGGGCATCTCCTCCACTAACTGGGAGCCTAGCTCCACATGAACCCCCTCCTGTACCCCATTACTCGTAGTGGGCATCTCCTCCACTACCTGGGAGCCTAGCTCCACATGAACCCCCTCCTGTACCCCAGCACTCATACTGGGCACCTCCTCCACTAACTGGGAGCCTAGCTCCACATGAACCCCCTCCTGTACCCCATTACTCGTAGTGGGCATCTCCTCCACTACCTGGGAGCCTAGCTCCACATGAACCCCCTCCTGTGCCCCAGTACTCGTACTGGGCATCTCCTCACCAGTCTGAGGAACTGGTTCTTCAAATCCATCCTTACCTTCTACAACAATATTTTTCTGCTGCATAACATTTCCCTCTAATAAGTTGCAACTCCGTGCCCTCAACACAGATAACTTGTTCCTCAGCAACAGGTCCTTGTGGCTGCTCAACCACTGTCGGCCCACCTCTCCCTACATCAGTGGACCCAGGCGTTACGATGACCACCTGCGCCCCTCCCTCTGCCTTCTCCCTTTTTGAGCAAGCATGTCGCTTATGACCAACATCCCCACACTCAAAACACCTTTGACTACCCGTACTAGCATAAGCCATATACAGTCTATTGTCATACTTGACTTTAAACGACAACTCTAAAGTCTGTTGAAATCGTTACCCTTGTTGACGGAGAAAAAAGCGGCGTAACTTGAATAAACATTCCTTTAACTTCTTTGGGCTGCAGGGGCAGTATTGAGTAACTTGGATGAAAGGTGCCCATTTCAAACGGCCTCGTACTCAATTCTTGCTCGTACAATATGCATATTATTATTACTATTGGATAGAAAACACTCTCAAGTTTCTAAAACCGTTTGAATTATATCTGTGAGTAAAACAGAACTCATTTTGCAGCAAACTTCCTGTCAGAAAGTGAAAAATCTCAAATCGAGGCTCTGTTCCAGGGCCTACCTAATCTTTTGCTTGAAATCTATTAGTATACATGCACTTCATACGCCTTCCACTAGATGTCAATAGGCTGTGAGAGGTGAAATGGGGTCTCTAGCTCTTTCTATGGTCAAAAGACAGCGCTTGAAATGACAGGACCCCAATTTCCTTTGTTCAGGAAGACGCGGAAAGGACTTCCGGATTGGCTTCTGAAAAGCTGTTGTTATAGAAGGCTAATAGCTCCGGCTTTGATTTTATTTGATAAATGTGACAATATCATCGTAAAGTATGTTTTTTCAATATAGTTTAATCAGATTATTGAAAATTTTTCGGGAGTTTTGGCGTGTTCCGTTCTCTGAGTTTGTTGACGATGGAGAGCTTCGCGCCACTTGGCAAGTTTTGCTTGCTAAATCGAGAGGGAAAAAGGCCGTTCTAAAACCAAACAACGATTGTTCTGGACGAAGGACCCCTTGTACAACATTCTGATGGAAGATCATCAAAAGTAGGACCCATTTATGATGTTATTTCATATATCTGTCGAACATGTGTACTATTAGTTTGCGCCCAGATTTTGGACGCTCTCTCGCCATAACGTAAGCTGCATGTCGTAATGAAGTTAATTTTAGAATTCTAACACGGTGATTGCATTAAGAACTAAGCTATCTTTAATTTGCTGTCCAACATGTATTTTTTAGTAAAGTTTATGAATAGTTATTTGGTCAGAATAGGTGAGTGTCAGAAACATATACGGAGATTCTGGAAAATAATTGCTACATGGTCACATTGTATAACCACGGATTTCAGCTCTAAATATGCACATTTTCGAACAAACCATATATGTATTGTGTAATATGATGTTATAGGACTGTCATCTGATGAAGTTTGAGAAGGTTAGTGAAAAAATTAATATCTTTTGATGGTTTATTCGATATCGCTAACGTGCCTAACGAGTCAATGCTGTTGTGTGGTTGGCTATTGTAGTAAGCTAATATAATGCTATATTGTGTTTTCGCTGTAAAACACTTAAAGAATCGGAAATATTGGCTGGATTCACAAGATGTTTGTCTTTAATTTGCTGTACACCATGTATTTTTCATAAATGTTTTATGATGAGTATTTAGGTATTTCAATTTGGTCTCTGTAATTGTTCTAGCTGCTTCGGTGCTATTTCCGATTGTAGCTGCAATGTAAAACTATGATTTATACCTCAAATATGCAAATTTTTGGAACAAAACAGATTTATTGTATAACTTGTTATAAGACTGTCATCTGATGAAGTTGTTTCTTGGTTAGTTAGGTTGGTTTTGTGCAAGCTACCTGTGCTGTGAAAAATGTCTGTGCTTTTTTGTATTTGGTGGTGAGCTAACATAAATATACGTGGTGTTTTCACTGTAAAACATTAAAAAAATCGGACATGTTGGCTGGATTCACAAGATGTGTATCTTTCATTTGCTGTATTGGACTTGTTAATGTGTGAAAGTTAAATATTTCTAAAAAATATATTTTGAATTTCGCGCCCTGCACTTGGACGGGCTGTTGTCATAAGTGTACCGACACCGGGCTGCAGCCATAACAGGTTAAGAAGTACGCCATGCTCAACCATACGATCTACAAGGCGCTCTTCTTTAAGAAATACCACCACCACTTTATTCACCCGTGACGCATAAGCAACATTCTCATATCCTACCTTCTCTCCTACGGCGACCAGAAACTCCTCCACCGTGACATTAGCTTCAGTAACACACCTAAAGCCGTGCCGAAGTGACAGGGACGGCATTCCCATTCGGGCTGCCATCCCCGCCAAAATCAGGGTAATTTCGATACGAAAAACAAAATACTTAATTCTACCACAATAAAAATAATAACCTTAATCATGCACAGAAGAAAAAAAAGAATGCCACCAAGAAAGAGAAAAACAAAAGAAAGTTCTGAATATCTAACTCTACACACGCACTCCTTCGCTCATACAATTTCCCAGCATGCAGAGAGAGAGAAAGAGACAGAGAAGAGGGTTCTACATGCAACCAAAAATAGGTTTTCAAAGGGTTATCCTTTTCTTATCCTTCACCTTTTCTTGTGTATAGTTTTAATCAAGCTCTCCTAACATGGTCATTTTCACTTATCTGTCGTATGAATTTCACATAAGCAGAATACAGAGTGAAAATTGATGTTCCCGCCTGCAAAGAACTGCATATTGTTACACAGGGAGGCAGGGAGTGTTCGCAGAGCAGAAAGGACATCAGGGGATTGGAACAGCTAGTCTACTGGGTGTGAGTGGGTTCCCCCGCTGGTCCAATCTACCACGCATCCTCTGATCTCTCTCTCACATACACACACACACACACAGGCACACTCACACATACACACACACACACACACACACACATACAAACACAAACACACACATCCCAGACACACACAGAGAGAGAGAGAGCAGCATTACACTGCAACGTGAGCTGATGAAGCAGGGAACATGGCTCAAGACAGAAAGCTACAGAGGTAAAAGGAGAAAAGTCTTTTCATCTCATCCTTGTGTTCTTCTGGAAAATACAAAGATGAAGGACGATATATTTGAAAGAACTAGAGAGGTCGGAAGTCACAGTGAGGTCAAATCTCTTATTGTATCATTGTGTTAAAGTTTCAAAGTGAAGTAAGATATTTATTATAGTTTCTGACCAGTTGCGTCGTCGTCTGGTATGGCAACTGCTTGGCCTCCGACCATAAGGCTCTACTGAGGGTAGTGCGTGCGTCCCAGTACATCACTGACCTCCCCACCCCCACCCCCCTATGTACACTGCTGCTATTCGCTTTTTATTATCTATGCATCATAGTCTTTTTACCTCTACCTACATGTACATATGACCTCGACTAACCTGTCCCACCGCACATTGACTCTGTACCGGTACCCCCTGTATATAGCCTCCACATTGACTCAGTACCAGTACCCCCTGTACATAGCCTCCACATTGACTCAGTACCAGTACCCCCTGTACATAGCCTCCACATTGACTCAGTACCAGTACCCCCTGTACATAGCCTCCACATTGACTCAGTACCAGTACCCCCTGTACATAGCCTCCACATTGACTCAGTACCAGTACCCCCTGTATATAGCCTCCACATTGACTCAGTACCGTCATACCCTGTATATAGCCTCCACATTGACTCTGTACCGTAATACCCTGTATATAGCCTCCACATTGACTCTGTACCGTAATACCCTGTACATAGCCTCCACATTGACTCAGTACCAGTACCCCCTGTACATAGCCTCGTTACTGTTATTTTATTGTGTTACTTTTTATTTTATTTTTAACATTAGTTTATTTAGTAAATATTTTCTTAACTCTATTTCTTGAACTGCGTTGTTGGTTAAGGGCTTGTAAATAAGCATTGCACGTACACCTGTTGTATTCCGCGCATGTGACAAATAAAATGTTATTTGATTTGATATTAGTCTTAAAAGAATTGACATGTTTTAGTTTTTTCTAACTAAGAGGTCACTTGATTCAGATGCTGTTTTACATATGAATGACTAGAGATCGTTGCAGTCAGCATGAGGTGTGATGAGGGTTTCTATGGTTGATTCTCTGGTGAAGAAGAGACAAAATCACATGGAGCCAGGCAGAAACTAGCGCGGCAAGTAGCATGGAGAGAGAATGCCTTCTATGCCATCAAAAGGAACATAAAGTTCGACATACCAATTAGGATCTGGCTAAAAATACTTGAATCAGTTATAGAACCCATTGCCCTTTATGGTTGTGAGTTCTGGGGTCCGCTCATCAACCAATAATTCACAAAATGGGACAAACACCAAATTGAGACTCTGCATGCAGAATTCTGCAAAAATATCCTCAGTGTACAACGTAAAACACCAAATTATGCATGCAGAGCAGAATTAGGCAGATACCCGCTAATTATCAAAATCCGGAAAAGAGACGGAAAATTATACAACCACCTAAAAGGAAGCGACTCCCAAACCTTCCATAACAAAGTAATCATCTACAGAGAGATGAACTTGAAGAAGAGTCCCCTAAGCAAGCTGGTCCTGGGGCTCTGTTCACAAACAAAAACAGACCCCACAGAGCCCCAGGACAACAGCACAATTAGACCCAACCAAATCATGAGAAAACAAAAAGATAATTACTTGACACATTGAAAAGAATTCACAAAAAAAACAGAGCAAACTAGAATGCTATTTGGCCCTAAACAGAAAGTACACAGTGGCAGAATACCTGACCACTGTGATTGACACAAAATGAAGCAAAGCTTTGACTATGTACAGACTCAGTGAGCATAGCCTTGTTATTGAGAAAGGCCGCCGAAGACAGACCTAGCTCTCAAGAGAAGACAGACTATGTGCACGCTGCTCACAAAATGAGGTGGAAACTAAGCTGCACTTCCTAACCTCCTGATGTATGACCATATTAGAGACACATATTTCCCTCAGATTACACAGACCCACACAGAATTAAAAAACAAATCCAATTTTGATGAACACCCATATCTAGCAGCAAGATGTGTGACCTGTTGTATCAGCCCCTGCTCTTCACAGAGCAGGAAGAAGAGCTCGGCATACCTTCTGCCCAGATGTTTGTCCGCCGCTGTCGTCGTACATGGAGGACAGCCCGGTCGGCCCTCTTCAAGACCACCTCCAGATATCGACGACAAGCGAATCGGTATCAGACCCCGGCTCCCCGGTATCATCTCGGGCAAAGGTATGGCTATCCAGAGGTATGGGATCTGCCCCTCTGGGTGGAATCCCGCAACCCCCCCGCCCCCCGGTTTATCGGCCCATTTCCCATCTCCAAAATGATTAGCCCCTCTGCTGTTCGACTTCTGTTGCCCCGTACCCTTCGCATACATCCCCTTCTATGTCTCACAGCCCTTTGTCTCCTGTTTCCAGAACTGTCTTTTGCCTTGGATTAGTAAACTGTTGTTCATTTGATGTTGTCTGCATCTGGGTTTTACCTCAAACGTGATATTTATATTGTTTATTTCACTTTTGTTTATTATCTCTTTCACTTGCTTAGGCATTGTAAACATGTTTCCCATGCCAATAAAACCCTTTGAATTGAATTTAGAGAGAGGGATTCAGAGAGAAGGGGAACGGGGGAGAGGGAGAGAGATAGGCAGAGAGAGCAAGAGAGAGAGACAGAGAGACAGGGAGACAGAGAGACAGAGGGAGAGAGGGGAGAGGGAGAGAGAGAGAGAGAGAGAGATTGAGAGCGGAGGGGGAGAGATGGGCAGAGAGAGAGCAAAAGAGTGAGAGAGGTGGAGAGAGAGAAAGAGAGAGAGGTGGAGAGAGAGAGGTGGAGAGAGGGGGGAAAGGGAGAGAGAGAAAGTGAGGTGAGGAGAGAGAGGTAGAGAGAGGGGGGAGAGGGAGAGAGAGAAAGCGAGGTGAGGAGAGAGAGGGGGGAGAGAGAGAGGTGGAGAGAATGGGAGATGGGGAGAAAGATATATGTGGGTGAGAGAGAGAGAGATCTGTTTTCCTGCAGGCTGAAGAGAGGGAGCAGTAGAGCGAGGTGTCAGTGCGTATGTAATTAGTAATTAAACGACAGACAGGACTGGTAGTCAGGGCACGTTCTACATGTCTGTCTGAGGGAAGCGGGGGAAGAGGGGGAGGCTGGGGGAGAGAGGAGGAGAGGGTTTCATTCAATGTTTTTTGGCATTGGTTGATGAGGGGAGAGAGAAAGCAGAGGGGAGGGAGCATCACCGGAGAGAAAGAAGTGGTAGATGGACTGATATTGTTGAGAGAGAGTGAGGGAAAGAGAGGGGGAAAGAGAGAGGGAAAGAGAGAGGGAAAGAGAGAGGGACAGAGAGGGGGAAAGAGAGAGGGAAAGAGAGGGGGAAAGAGAGAGGGAAAGAGAGAGGGAAAGAGAGAGAGAGAGAGAGAGAGAGAGAGAGAGAGAGAGAGAGAGAGAGAGAGAGAGAGAGAGAGAGAGAGAGAGAGAGATCATAAAAGGAATGGGAGATAGAGAAACAGAGGGAGAGAGAAGGCCAGGAGAAATAAAAATGTTTTCTTAATGTTGAAGCAGAAAGCGTGAGAACAGCCACAGCAGTCTGGAGGAACATTGTATCTGTCTGTCAGAAGAAAAGCTTGGCAGCAGAAGGAGAGAAGGAGAGTCTATAAAAGAACCCTGTCTCAATGAGAGGGGGAGGGGACAGAGAGACAGGAGAGAAAGAACCATTTCCTACTAAATCACATTACCATGAGTGTTGATTAGATGGACAACCGTACACCAGGGAACTACAGAAACTTCCTCAGGGGAAAGAGATATGTCTTACAGCATACATAACAGTTATTCTGAAAAGTTAACATTTTGATGTAGGGTGAAAAATATGAAATAAATCATATTCATTTTCAGACTGGATGTTTTGAAGGAAACGCTATACTAACTGTTTGTAATTGGCCCAGTATTTTCAATAAATGGCTTTTAAGTAAGTGTTCCATCAGGGGGAAAATTATCGAATGGCCAGAGGTACCTATTTCTATATCTCTATCTCTCTCACACAACGATTATTCCACACCTTCAAGAAATAGGAAGCTACTCACAAATCCATCCGTAGTTTAGACAAACCAAGAACAGTTGGAACACCGGCCATTTACAACTATCTCTCTCCAATAGTAGGTTGATTTGTGAGGCTCTCCTACCCGATGTTCTGAGAATCACACACTGAGACACAAACCCTAGATCTGTGAGTGATCTAAAAAGCCTTTGCAGAGAGAAACCTGCCTCCTCAACATCATCTCAGCATCCACCTGCCCAACAGATCTGTTCTGCGATAGCAGAGAGATCCACAGAACACAGTTCCAACCGGCAGGAACTCCAGCCAACACTTCCTGCCTACACCCGTGGTAAACTCTTCAGGACATTCCTATTAAGCCCCTCTCTAAGCCTCCTGGCTTCAGAAGCAGATGCTGCAACAGGATAAGACCAACACAGTGAGCACACACACACACACATACATACAGAGCGATAGAGAAGAATAAGTCATCACAGTGGGAGAGGAGGAAGCTAAGCTTCAGCTGAATGTTGAATCAACAGAAAATATAGAAATTGCTGCTGCCTGTCAGTTTGGCAGCTATAGTTGTTAGATTGAAACTTGGCCTCCACTCATCTCACTTCCGTCTCTCGGTGGACCCACTCTCCCCATGTAGACCCCCACTAGACACTATATTTTAATTTCATTTACAAGGTAATACAAATGTATTGCCACTGTAAGAGCTAAACTGTAAGAGCTAAACTGCTTGCTGACTGTACACTGTAACGTTGCTGCATCATTGTAGCGGGTTTACTATTGCGTTAGTTCTATTGACTATGTTGACTATGATGTTACTTTAGCTAATATGGTGACAACGATGTAGGCTGTGTGCAGTGGTTATGATATGGTTTGGCTTGGAACGTTTTTTTTGCCTGGTCACATACAGCTGATGTGTTGTGCATTGAAGTCCACAAGCGAAGGGACAAGGTGAGAGGAGGAAAGAAGGAATACAACGTGGCTGCTATGAAAGTGAACTGTGTTAACGTGTGATCAGGGGTGTATTCATTCCGCCGATTCTGTTGAAAAGCGTTTCTTAAACGGAAGCAAACGGAACAAAACGGGAAGAAACATACCTGAATTTGTCCAATAGAAACTCTCGTTTGCAACTGTTGGACAATTGATTTCACCCTATATCAGCAAATGCAGGCAAGAGTGTACAAGGCGGTATTTAAATGTGTCACGGTCTATCACCTCAAGTGTTTCTCTCGACCTGTGTACACCTACGTTGTAAACTTTCCTTCATAGGCTAGGTTGTAGCAACCTCATGATGTGTAAAGGGAACATTTTTAGTATCATGTAGTAGCCTAAACCTCTCGCTGTTACATTGATCTGGGTGAATGGAATATGAACGACTGTCATCCAGTATGATGTAATAGAATTAAGGCCATGGTCATGTAAAAAAAATGTCCTCCCTCATCTTAAACGCCACTGACCGCCACTGCTTCATATGCCCACCGCTGTCATATGACATGTCTACTAAAATCAGTTTTATCTGGTTCTTCAATGATAGACGGAACAGACAAGGTCTAACTTTGATTTTATACAAGACCAACAAAATCCAACTTATTGCATTGAATGTGCACAGGCTCAACGATGGGGGAAAAAAGCATATGGCTCTTGAACACTTAAAGAGATTGTCAGCAGATGTGGTTTTCCTGCAAGAGTTACATTTAAAAAGGAAATGTAATTGAATATTAAAAGAGCAGCTGGGTTGAAGAGGCCTATGCTGCCAACGACTGTAGTAACAGCAGAGGTGTAGGTAGAGGTCTATACTGCCACCTACTGTAGTAACAGCAGAGGTGTAGGCATCCTGATAAATAAGAATACACCTTTTTCCCTTATATCCCAACACATGGACCAAGAAGGCCGTTTTGTAATGTTGAATTGTACCTGACGTGGTGAAAAATACACATTGATTTGATTGTATATCCCACCAGGGGCAAATCCAGACATTTATTTTAGCAGGTAACCTAAATCATACATTCGATAAGATTGAAAGATGTAGCAATAAAAAAGAGAAAATTAAATGAACCTCCACAAAGGCTGAAAAAAAATGTAATCTCTACAAATAATTGACAGGACACCTGGAGATTACGATTCCCAACAACAAAAGACTACTCCATTTTTTTTCTCAAAGTAAGAAAAGCTATTCAACCTATTCAAGAACTACATTTTCTTCTCTCCAAAAAATGCTCTCAACAATTTAATGGGTTCAAAAATCCATAACACAGTGATATTGGATCATCCTCAGGTATCATGCTTAATTACACCAACAAAAAAATTTACTTAGTGCTGAATATGGAGAATGTACAGAGTACGTCTTCAAGACCCAAAATGTATTAAATACGTAAATGAGCAAATAAAAACTTTCATCGTTGCAAATGTAGACATAGAGGACAGAGAAAAGCCGACCCCCAAAACAAGTTCGAAATTGAAATTAAAGACAAATCTTTTAAGAAACATAAAGAAATCACCATTTTAGAAAAAGCCCGTAAAAGCTCTTCACAAGATAAAGAAGAAAATACAATTTCTGAACTTAAGCCGGAATATGATATTTTACTTTTGAAGAGAGCCAACAACTACTGTACAGGTTAAATTCAAATAAAGCATACTACTGGAAAATAAAGCTGATAAATATCTCCTAGCCCTCACAAAACAAATGCAAAACCAGTTATAATTTTAAAAGATATAGATACAAACGCATTAAACAGAAACAACAACGCAATTAATGACCATTTTAAAAGCTTCAGTGGAAATCAGAACTGAACGACTGTTGGATTGATCCTACAACCTTCTTAGACTCAACAACCCTGAAGTAATTATCAGCAGATAAAAATTATTCACTAAAAACAAAGATCAGGATATAAACTTTAAGTGGGATTTAATTTTTTATGGCAATAGGAAAAAGAAAACTGAATGACTGCAGCAGGCCTTTATGTGGACCACAAAACATGTAAAATACTTAATACGTGAAAAACAAACAACAAATATATAAAGATAACTTAATTCCATTACTCAACAATATGAAAGCAGATCTAATTAAATGGAACAATCGTCCCATAAATCTTACAGGTAGAATAAACCTCTTCAGAATGGAATGGCTTCCAAAGTTTTTATATTTATTCTCGATAATAACAATTACACCAGCGAAGACATTCTTTTAAAAAGTATATTCAGTCATAAGACTTTATATGGGCAAATAAACTCAGCAAAAAAAGAGATGTCCTCTCACTGTCAACTGAGTTTATTTTCAGCAAACTTAACATGTGTAAATATTTGTATGAACATAACAAGATTCAACAACTGAGACATAAACTGAACAAGTTCCACAGACATGTGACTAACAGAAATGTAATAATGTGTCCCTGAACAAAGGGGGGGTCAAAATCAAAAGTAACAGTCAGTATCTGGTGTGGCCACCAGCTGCATTAAGTACTGCAGTGCATCTCCTCCTCATGAACTGCACAAGATGTGCCAGTTCTTCCTGTGAGATGTTACCCCACTCTTCCACCAAGGCACCTGCAAGTTCCCGGACATTTCTGGGGGGAATGGCCTTGCGATCCAACAGGTCCCAGACGTGCTCAATGGGATTGAGATCCAGGCTCTTTGCTGACCATGGCAGAACGAGCAGTATGGCTGGTGGCATTGTCATGCTGGAGGGTCATGTCAAGATGAGCCTGCAGGAAGGGTACCACATGAGGGAGGAGGATGTCTTCCCTGTAACGCACAGCTTTGAGATTGCCTGCAATGACAACTGTGACACACCGCCCCAGACCATGACAAACCCTCCACCTCCAAATCGATCCCGCTCCAGAGTACAGGCCTCGGTGTAACGCTCATTCCTTCGACGATATACGCGAATCCGACCATCACCCCTGGTGAGACAAAACCGTGACTCGTCAGTGAAGACCACTTTTTGCCAGTCCTGTCTGGTCCACACGTGGTCTGCCACTGCGAGGACGATCAGCTGTCCGTCCTGTCTCCCTGTAGCGCTGTCTTAGGCGTCTCACTGTACGGACATTGCAATTTATTGCCCTGGCCACATCTGCAGTCCTCATGCCTCCTTGCAGCATGCCTAAGGCACGTTCACGCAGATGAGCAGGGACCCTGGGCATCTTTCTTTTGGTGTTTTTCAGAGTCAGTAGAAAGGCCTCTTTAGTGTCCTAAGTTTTCATAACTGTGACCTTAATTGCCTACCGTCTGTAAGCTGTTAGTGTCTTAACGACCGTTCCACAGGTGCATGTTCATTAATTGTTTATGGTTCATTGAACAAGCATGGGAAACAGTGTTTAAACCCTTTACAATGAAGATCTGTGAAGTTATTTGGATTTTTACGAATTATCTTTGAAAGACAGGGTCCTGAAAAGACAGGGCCGTTTCTTTTTTTGCTGGGTTTAAAACTGATATAGAAATAAAAAGGAAAGTTTTACATGTTCCTAAGTCAGAGGATGGTTTTAACCTTCCTAAGTCAAAGGATGGTTTTAACCTTCCTAAGTCTGAGGATGGTTTTAACCTTCCTAAGTCAGAAGATGGTTTTAACCTTCCTAAGTCAAAGGATGGTTTTAACCTTCCTAAGTCAGAGGATGGTTTTAACCTTCCTAAGTCAGAGGATGGTTTTAACCTTCCTAAGTCAGAGGATGGTTTTAACCTTCCTAAGTCTGAGGATGGTTTTAACCTTCCTAAGTCAGAGGATGGTTTTAACCTTCCTGTCTTATGTGTAAAACTAACAACGACTCAAAAATTAACAAAAATAAACTAACAACGACTCAGGAATTCTATAAAGTCCAAAGTCATGGGTGGAGTTAGATAGTTGGTTGTCAGAGGTATTACATTTAAATGTACGTTTAATCTATCTGTCTGCAGTGGTGGAAAGTAAAGTAAAAAATACTTTAAAGTACCTCTTAAGAGGTTTTTGGGGGTATCTTTACTTTACTATTTATATTTTGAACTACTGTTACTTTTACTTCACTACATTCCTAGATAAAATTATGTACTTTTTACTCCTTACGTTTTCCCTGACACTCAAAAATAGTCATTACATTTCGAATGCTTAGCAGGAAAGAAAATGGTCCAACACTCTTATCAAGAGAACATCCCTGGTCATCCGATGGCCTCTCATCTAGCTGACTCGCTAAACACATGCTTCATTTGTAAATGATGTCTGCGTGTTGGAGCATGCCCCTGGCTCTCTGTAAATAATGTCTGAGTGTTGGAGCATGCCCCTGGCTCTCTGTAAATGATGTCTGAGTGTTGGAGCATGCCCCTGGCTATCTGTAAATGATGTCTGAGTGTTGGAGTGGGCCCCTGGCTCTCTGTAAATGATGTCTGAGTGTTGGAGCATGCCCCTGGCTCTCTGTAAATGATGTCTGAGTGTTGGAGCATGCCCCTGGCTCTCTGTAAATAATGTCTGAGTGTTGGAGCATGACCCTGGCTCTCTGTAAATGATGTCTGAGTGTTGGAGCATGCCCCTGGCTCTCTGTAAATGATGTCTGAGTGTTGGAGCATGCCCCTGGCTCTCTGTAAATGATGTCTGAGTGTTGGAGCATGCCCCTGGCGCTCTGTAAATGATGTCTGAGTGTTGGAGCATGCCCCTGGCTCTCTGTAAATGATGTATGAGTGTTGGAGCATGCCCCTGGCTCTCTGTAAATGATGTCTGAGTGTTGGAGCATGCCCCTGGCTCTCTGTAAATGATGTCTGAGTGTTGGAGCATGCCCCTGGCTCTCTGTAAATAAATAAAACAAGAACATCTTGCCGTCTGTTTTGCTTAATATAAGGAATTTGAAATGATTCATACTTTTACTTTTACTTTTGATACTTAAGTATATTTAAAACCAAATACTTTTACTTTTACTCAAGTAGTATTTTACTGGGTGACTTTCACTTTTACTTGAGTCATTTTCTATTAAGGTATCTTTACTTTTACTCAAGTATGACAATGTAGTACTGTTTCCCCCACTGTCTGTCTGCATATTTCAAGACATGTCATATGAGGTGAGAAACCTGATGGGTTGGAAGATACTTTTCTTATCAATCATCTTGAAGAAACATATATTTAAAAACTGGAAATCAACCAATCCTCATTAATGTTGAAAGTGCGTGGGCGACAGAGAGAAACAAAATGGTGATGCGGGAGCCGGAGATGGGATTTGAGCAGATGGATCTGGGCTGGTGTGATGTTGTGGATGTTTGTGTGAGTCTGTATGTTGACGTTTTGTACGTGGATTTTTCGTATTGTTAAACAAATAAAAATGTATTAAAAAAAAAAATGTTTTAACTTGGCAAAGAAAAACCCTCCATTCCTCTAATCATACTGCAGTGGTATAACAGGAATAAGTCATGGGAATAAGTCATGGGAGTTTCAAATAGAGACTACTTAATGTGAAGGGCCTACATAAGAACTTACATACTGTTTATGAAAACCATATGTATGGGTTATGAATGTATTATAAAGTCCTTTGGTACAGTTCAGACTAAGTGTTGCTGATCTTCCTAAGACACTACATAGCAACTGTTTTCACTGCATCTTCCTCAGTCAAACTCAGACGAACCTGAAGAAAATGTCAAATATCAACGGACAATAATTCAAATGGAAAGCGTCCAACACTGGCCGACTGTTTTCACTGAACGACCTGCTCTACCTCAAGGTCAGGGGGAAACCAGAAGGAGACAACAAAATATCAACAGACCACGATTACCCCATGACCCTGTGGATATATTTGATTTTGATTTATTAGGATCGCCCACTAGCCAACGCCAATGGCGACAGCTAGTCTAGAAAAAGACAACAAATTATTTTACAATTTCCATACATTTAAAAAAACATGAACATATAGTGTTACACATACAGTTACACATACATGTCAGTACATACACACAACATGTAGTTCACATGGGGGAGAGGCGTTGTTGAGGTAGTATGTACATGTAGGTATAGTCACTTTAACGATACCTACATGTACATACTACCTCAATAAGCCTGACTAACAGGTGTCTGTATATAGCCTTGCTACTCTTTTTTCAAATGTCTTTTTACTGTTGTTTTATTTCTTTACTTACCAACACACACACACACACACACACACATACTTTTTTTCGCACCATTGGTTAGAGCCTGTAAGTAAGCATTTCACTGTAAGGTCTACACCTGTTGTATTCGGCGCACGTGACAAATAAACTTTGATTTGATTTGATTTGTGTCGTGAGGTTTCCTTCAGTTATTTTTTTGAAACCAGGTTTGCTGTCTTAGTCGCCAGCCAGGTTTTGTGGATGTAAAATTATCCCATGTCAGACAATGTATCGATCACATGACACTTGTAGATCAATATGCTTTCACTTTAAGTGCTTTCTATTAATTATTCACTAGCTTTATGCTACATGTTTTTTTTTCTTTGGTATTATCTTTTTACCAGATCTAATGTGTTATATTCTCCTACATTCATTTCACATTTACACAAATGTCAAAGTGTTTCCTTTCAAATGGTATCAAGAATATGCATATCCTTGCTTCAGGTCCTGAGCCACAGGCAGTTAGATTTGGGTGTCATTTTAGGCCAATATTGAAAGAAAAGGGGCGGATCCTTAAGAGATTACATGACTAATGAGTGTTTGTTTTGTTTGTGTTATACAGTACATACAGTATGTTACTGTATATTCTATCTAACGTTTTCTCCCTCATACAGAACATTGCAAAGCATCTGGAAAAGCATTTTATAAATGAAATGCGTTATTTGCAGACCGCAATTTATGAGTGTTTGACTGTTGATGATAAAACTTGGTGTGTTTACTTTGGGATTTCTGTGATTTAAGCTTCCATCGTAGGCCAATTTGACATTTTCTTTGTCCCCCTTCAATTACAGAAATGTCATAATAACTTTGTTACTGTAAGTCAATAGCTTCAAGTTTCTCGACGTACACATCACTGACAATCTGAAATGGTCCACCCACACAGACAGTGTGGTGAAGAAGGCGCAACAGCACCTCTTCAACCTCAGGAGGCTGAAGAAATTTAGCTTGGCACCTAAAACCTTTTTACAGATGCACAATTGAGAGCATACTGTCGGGCTGTATCACTGCCTGGTTAGACAACCAGGTCTGCCCAACGCATCACCGGGGGCAAACTACCTGCCCTCCAGGACACCTACACCACCCGATGTCACAGGAAGGCCAAAAAGATCATCAAGGGCATCAACCACCCGAGCCACTGCCTGTTCACCCAGCTATAATCCAGAAGGCGAGGTCAGTACAGGTGCATCCAAACTGGGACCGAGAGACTGAAAAACAGCTTATATCTTAAGTCCATCAGGCTGATAAATAGCCATCACTAGCCAGCTTCCACCCGGTTACTCAACCTTGCACCTTTGAGGCTGCTGCCCTATATACATAGACATGGAATCACTGGTCACTTTAATAATGGAACACTAGTCACTTTAATAATGTTTTCCTAATGTTTTACTCATTTCATATGTATATACTGTATTCTATTCTACTGCATAATAGTCTATGCCATTCCGACATTGCTCATCCTAATATTTATATATTTCTTAATTCCATTATTTTCATTTAGATTTGTGTGTATTGTTGTGTATTGTTAGATACCACAGCACTGTTGGAGCTAGGAAACACAAGCATTTTGCTACACCCGCAATAACATCTGCTAAATATGTGTACGGGACCAATAACATTTGATTTGATTTGAATATCAGTAATTAAGACACGGATATACAATACAGTGTTGCTGAAGCCAAAGTCGGTAGATTTACAGTTGTCAGGGAGAAAACAATTCACAATTCACTACTCTCTCCATCATCAGCATTCAGTATAAATAATGCTGTAATAATTCTATCCTGTATGGGATTGAATGGCAACGGTAGAGCCACTACGTTACATTTAATAAAGCCGGGGTAAAGAATGATGTCGGTTTCGGCCCGATGCTTGGTGCTGAAGGCACAGCAGCTAAATCTCCTTAAAATATATTCAAATGCTTCTCCGCCTGTTCGCCTGCCTGCCCGCCTGTCTGTCTCCCCTCCCAGGAAATATCATTATGTGCAGTCATTGTGTTTTATGATTCTGAATAACAACTGGCTGGATAGAAACATATAACAGCGGACAGCACAGCCAATTACCATAGAGCCAGACAGCTAGTTTTGTTCACCTAATTTATAGCCCAGCCACTCAGTCGCCTCTATATGCTGTGAATGGAAAGCGAGAGAGAGAGAGGCGGAGAGAGAGAGAGAGAGACATGGAGACAGCGAGAGAGAGAGAGAGAGAGAGAGAGAGAGAGAGAGAGAGAGAGAGAGAGAGAGAGAGAGAGAGAGAGAGAGAGAGAGAGAGAGAGAGAGAGAGAGAGAGAGAGAGAGAGAGAGAGAGAGAGAGAGAGAGAGAGAGAGAGAGAGAGAGAGAGAGAGAGAGAGAGAGAGAGAGAGAGAGAGAGAGAGAAGGAGAGAGAGAGAGAGAGACATGGAGACAGCGAGAGAGAGAGAGAGAGAGAGAGAGAGAAGGAGAGAGAGAGAGAGAGACATGGAGACAGCGAGAGAGAGAGAGAGAGAGAGAAAGAGTGAGAGAAAGAAAGAGAGAGAGAGAGAAGGAGAAAGAGAGTGAGAGCGCGAGAGAGTGTGTGTTAAAGGGCATTGGTTGATTTATTTAAGCATCTTGCTAGTCAAATTATAAAGCTGGAGGCCATAGCAGGGATTTTGCATACATTTCTTTCCCATTCAGTGTGAATGAAGACATACATGCAGGCCTAGCCGTGTGGACAGCAGAGACGGTGTGTAGATATATGGACTGTATGTTCTCCTAATGTGCTCGTGTGAAGGGCTAAGGTGGATAAGGATCTTAAGAAGAGAAACATTTACATGGATGGTTCAATGTGTTACCCAGCTAGCACACAATGTTCTGACAACCGTATGTTTCAAAGAACTTGGTGAGAGCGTGGTGGTCCTATGGTTATTTTGTAAGCAACCTTCCCACAACTTTCTGGGAATGGTGCAAGATAGCTGCTTGGCTTTCGAACTTTCTCAGCACATTTAAGGAACTTGACAGATAACGTAATTTTTCTTTGTATTTCATTACTTTTAACAGAACATTTCCTAAAAGTTCAAACATGGTTACATTTTCATTTAAATAATGGTAATCTTCTAGGAACGTTCTCCAACTGGTTTTGACGTTAGGAACGCTCTCAAATAGTTCAGAGAACGTTAAGAAACAACATTCTTCTGTGGGAATTTCAGTGGTTCAGGATAACGTTTCCTACAGGTTTCTTTATGGTTCTATTTAAGAACATGTTCTGAAATTGTTCAGAGAACGTTAAGAAAATGTTCCATAAAACCACAAGAAAACATTAGTAACATTCAGAGAATGTTCCAAGAATGTTATTTAAAAACATAAATACTCTGTGTGTTCAGGTGTTGGCTACACCTGATCTTAATGAGTGCCTGTTTCTCCTTGAAATGGGGTCTGTTTGAATAGACTATAATTAATAGCTCTGTATGTGTAAAAAAACAGCATGGTACACCAGCTCCATCCTGGTGGCACAGTAGATGAATTCCATGGATAGAGAAGAGAAGATCATCGGTTTGAATCTCACTAATGCTGTGTCACAATAAAAAATAAACGTGTTGCATGATTAATGTCTAAATTAATTCATTTATATGTGCTTGGAGTTTTAAAAAAAAGTTAACTAGCGGTGTT
Source organism: Salvelinus namaycush (assembly GCF_016432855.1). Classification (NCBI taxonomy): domain Eukaryota; kingdom Metazoa; phylum Chordata; class Actinopteri; order Salmoniformes; family Salmonidae; genus Salvelinus; species Salvelinus namaycush. Next base: position 41,218,469 of record NC_052317.1, read on the forward strand.
ATTAAAAGTCTTATTGAAAAATTCAGTGCAAGTTTTAAGGAAGATATTCAAATAACGTATAATTTCCATTCTAAGAGAGTTAATATTACCTCCCAGGAAAACTTTCAAGGAACCAGAGTAAAGCATTCTCAGAACCTCCCTGGAACCAGAGTAAAGTGTTCTCAGAACCTCCCTGGAACCAGAGTAAAGCGTTCTCAGAACCTCCCTGGAACCAGAGTAAAGCGTTCTCAGAACCTCCCTGGAACCAGAGTGAAACATCCTCAGAACCTCCCTGGAACCAGAGTAAAGTGTTCTCAGAACCTCCCTGGAACCAGAGTAAAACGTTCTCAGAACCTCCCTGGAACCAGAGCAAAATGTTCTCAGAACCTCCCTGGAACCAGAGTAAAACGTTCTCAGAACCTCCCTGAAACCAGAGTAAAACGTTCTCAGAACTTCCCTGGAACCAGAGCAAAATGTTCTCAGAACCTCCCTGGAACCAGAGTAAAACGTTCTCAGAACCTCCCTGAAACCAGAGTAAAATGTTCTCAGAACCTCCCTGGATCCAGAGTAAAATGTTCTCAGAACCTCCTTGGAACCAGAGTAAAATGTTCTCAGAACCTCCCTGGAACCAGCGTAAAATGTTCTCAGAACCTCCCTGAAACCAGAGTAAAATGTTCTCAGAACCTCCCTGGAACCAGCGTAAAATGTTCTCAGAACCTCCCTGGAACCAGAGTAAAACATCCTCAGAACCTCCCTGGAACCAGAGTAAAACATCCTCAGAACCTCCCTGCAACCTAAAAATAAACGTTCCCAGAACAGGCGAAATGTTCACTTCTGATCTCAGAATTAAAAAAAAGACATTCAGTTCATGAAACTTGTGGCTTCTATCCCAGAACCAATTGGAAACCAAAATGTTATTTTCCCACACCTTCCAAGGATCCAAATGTGCTAGCTGGGTAGATACTGAGATCATTTTACCTCTAACATGAGATAGGAGCTCAATTAGCTGCTGGCAGATAGCCGTTAACGCTAAGAGCACAGTCTTTAGCTCAGCTGGCTAATTTTGTCTTCTGTCAGGCAGAGAAGAAGTAATGGGGTTTGAGCCCCGTTCAACCTCTATGGTTGAACAGGATAGTCAGCCAACGTGTAACCAACGTCTGTGCAACTATTACAGCATGCCGACATAATGAACCAAGCCTTGATAACCTTGTGATGAAGCCCCCCAAGGGAGAGTTCGCTACAATAGTTTATCATAATTAAACATCTACAACCTTCACAGAACCTCAACACACTCTTATAGGGATCTGAACTCCCTCTGTTACCACTAGTATAGTGAAACAGGTGCAGGTGGTTATGGACAGAGCTGCAGATGGTCTGATACCCGATAAGAATTGAAATATTCTCTGGAATGTGGTGTCTTTATTCGGGCAACCTCTTCATACACAGATCACACAGCAGGCAATATGATACACACACACACACCCACACAGAGACACACACACGCATACACACACTTAATGTTCCCAGTGGAATGTGACCTCTGACCCAGCTCCTTCCAGACACAGTGTTGCACTCTCTGTGTGTGTGTGTGTGTGTGTGTGTGTGTGTGTGTGTGTGCGTGCGTGCGTGCGTGCGTGCGTGCGTGCGTGCGTGCGTGCGTGCGTGCGTGCGTGCGTGCGTGCGTGCGTGCGTGCGTGTGTGTGAATATTGGTGAAGGAGGGATCATTGTGACCAATGGGATGTCCAAAATAGAGCTAACTAAGAAATCCGGGGGCTGCGAGACACATGGCCCCCGTCTCCAATGGGAATGTCACAGCTTGCCAAGTTCCCAGGGATGAGTCCCAAATGGCACACTATTCCCTTTATAGTGCACTACTTTTCACCAAGGCCCATAGAGACCTATTCCCTTTATAGTGCACTACTTTTCACCAAGGCCCATAGAGACCTATTCCCTTTATAGTGCACTACTTTTCACCAAGGCCCATAGAGACCTATTCCCTTTATAGTGCACTACTTTTCACCAAGGCCCAATAGGGCCCTATTCCCTTTATAGTGCACTACTTTTCACCAAGGCCCATAGAGACCTATTCCCTTTATAGTGCACTACTTCTCACCAAGGCCCATGGAGCCCTATTCCCTTTTTATAGTGCACTACTTTTGACCAATGCCCAATAGAGCACTACATACGGATTAGGGTGCCGTTTGGGACACAGCCACAGATTCAGACTTCCATAGCTCTGCTCATTCATAACAGAGAACATTCCATACGCCATAGAGGTCAGAGGTCATTCACTTAGGCCTCTCCCCGTCTGGAACGGACCACATTCCTAGTGGATTAATTTCATTGTGTTTCAACACTCTGACCCTGCCAGTCTTTGTCTGCTCTGGCTGGTTTTCAAGAATAATATGTGTGACAGTTAGCTTAGTAGCTAGTACTGCATGACAACTAAGCAATAATACAATTGTATCGTGGCTGTGACGTGGCGTAGACCATCACAACCATGATAAAAATGTCTCATACCATGGCATTGTTGAATACTCATTTCTGATTGGCTTGAAAGGCATTCTAGAGCGTGCATCAGCACGGTAGAATTCAAAGGCTATAGTTCATCCTTACATGTTCTATTGACATAGCTGATTTTCCACCGACATCGGACACCCCCAACATCGGACCAACACCAGCTCCCCCACACCATCACCCCCAACACTACCAACACCAGCTCCCCCACACCATCACCCCCAACACTACCAAACACCAGCTCCTCCACACCATCACCCCCAACACTACCAACACCAGCTCCTCCACACCATCACCCCCAACATTACCAACACCAGCTCCCCCACACCATCACCCCCAACACTACCAACACCAGCTCCCCCACACCATCACCCCCAACACTACCAAACACCAGCTCCTCCACACCATCACCCCCAACACTACCAACACCAGCTCCCCCACACCATCACCCCCAACACTACCAACACCAGCTCCTCCACACCATCACCCCCAACATTACCAACACCAGCTCCCCCACACCATCACCCCCAACACTACCAACACCAGCTCCCCCACGCCATCACCCCCAACACTACCAACACCAGCTCACCCCACACCATCACCCCCAACACTAACAACACCAGCTCACAACACACCATCACCCCCAACACTACCAACACCAGCTCCCCCACGCCCATCACCCCCAACACTACCAACACCAGCTCACCCCACACCATCACCCCCAACACTACCAACACCAGCTCCCCCACACCATCACCCCCAACACTACCAACATCAGCTCCCCCACACCATCCCCCCCAACACTACCAACACCAGCTCCCCCACACCATCACCCCCAACACTACCAACACCAGCTCCCCCACACCATCACCCCCAACACTACCAACACCAGCTCCCCCACACCATCACCCCCAACACTACCAACACCAGCTCCCCCACACCATCACCCCCAACACTACCAACACCAGCTCCCCCACACCATCACCCCCAACACTACCTACACCAGCTCCCCCACGCCATCACCCCCAACACTACCAATACCAGCTCCCCCACACCATCACCCCCAACACTACCAACACCAGCTCCCCCACACCATCACCCCCAACACTACCAACACCAGCTCCCCCACACAATCACCCCAAACACTACCAACACCAGCTCCCCCACACCTTCACCCCCAACACTACCAACACCAGCTCCCCCACACCATCACCCCCAACACTACCAACACCAGCTCCCCCACACCATCACCCCCAACACTACCAACACCAGCTCCCCCACACAATCACCCCAAACACTACCAACACCAGCTCCCCCACACCTTCACCCCCAACACTACCAACACCAGCTCCCCCACGCCATCACCCCCAACATTACCAACACCAGCTCCCCCACGCCATCGTCGGCCCTTCACCCCCAACACTACCAACACCAGCTCCCCCACGCCATCACCCCCAACACTACCAACACCAGCTCACCCCACACCATCACCCCCAACACTACCAACACCAGCTCCCCCCACACCATCACCCCCAACACTACCAACACCAGCTCCCCCACACCATCACCCCCAACACTACCAACACCAGCTCCCCCACACCATCACCCCCAACACTACCAACACCAGCTCCCCCACACCATCACCCCCAACACTACCAACACCAGCTCCCCCACACCATCACCCCCAACACTACCAACACCAGCTCCCCCACACCATCACCCCCAACACTACCAACACCAGCTCCCCCACACCATCACCCCCAACACTACCAACACCAGCTCCCCCACACCATCACCCCCAACACTACCAACACCAGCTCCCCCACACCATCACCCCCAACACTACCAACACCAGCTCCCCCACGCCATCACCCCCAACATTACCAACACCAGCTCCCCCACGCCATCGTCGGCCCTTCACCCCCAACACTACCAACACCAGCTCCCCCACTCCATCACCCCCAACACTACCAACACCAGCTCATCCCACACCATCACCCCCAACACTAACGACACCAGCTCACAACACACCATCACCCCCAACACTACCAACACCAGCTCCCCCACACCATCACCCCCAACACTACCAACACCAGCTCCCCCACACCATCACCCCCAACACTACCAACACCAGCTCCCCCACACCATCACCCCCAACACTACCAACACCAGCTCCCCCACACCATCACCCCCAACACTACCAACATCAGCTCCCCCACGCCATCTACCCCAACACTACCAACACCAGCTCCCCCACACCATCAACCCCAACACTACCAACACCAGCTCCCCCACGCCATCGTCGGCCCTTCAACCCCAACACTACCAACACCAGCTCCCCCACGCAATCGTCGGCCCTTCAACCCCAACACTACCAACACCAGCTCCCCCACACCATCACCCCCAACACTACCAACACCAGCTCCCCCACACCATCACCCCCAACACTAACAACACCAGCTCCCCCACGCCTTCACCCCCAACACTACCAACACCAGCTCCCCCACGCCATCACCCCCAACACTACCAACACCAGCTCCCCCACACCATCACCCCCAACACTACCAACACCAGCTCCCCCACACCATCACCCCCAACACTACCAACACCAGCTCACCCACACCATCACCCCCAACACTACCAACACCAGCTCCCCCACGCCATCACCCCCAACATTACCAACACCAGCTCCCCCACGCCATCGTCGGCCCTTCACCCCCAACACTACCAACACCAGCTCCCCCACGCCATCACCCCCAACACTACCAACACCAGCTCACCCCACACCATCACCCCCAACACTAACGACACCAGCTCACAACACACCATCACCCCCAACACTACCAACACCAGCTCCCCAACGCCATCACCCCCAACACTACCAACACCAGCTTCGCCACACCATCACCCCCAACACTACCAACACCAGCTCCCCCACACCATCACCCCCAACACTACCAACACCAGCTCCCCCACACCATCACCCCCAACACTACCAACACCAGCTCCCCCACACCATCAACCCCAACACTACCAACACCAGCTCCCCCACGCCATCGTCGGCCCTTCAACCCCAACACTACCAACACCAGCTCCCCCACACCATCACCCCCAACACTACCAACACCAGCTCCCCCACACCATCACCCCCAACACTAACGACACCAGCTCCCCCACACCATCACCCCCAACACTACCAACACCAGCTCCCCCACACCATCACCCCCAACACTACCAACACCAGCTCCCCCACACCATCACCCCCAACACTAACGACACCAGCTCCCCCACACCATCACCCCCAACACTACCAACACCAGCTCCCCCACACCATCACCCCCAACACTAACAACACCAGCTCCCCCACGCCTTCACCCCCAACACTACCAACACCAGCTCCCCCACGCCATCACCCCCAACACTACCAACACCAGCTCCCCCACACCATCAACCCCAACACTAACAACACCAGCTCCCCCACACCATCACCCCCAACACTACCAACACCAGCTCCCCCACACCATCACCCCCAACACTACCAACACCAGCTCCCCCACACCATCACCCCCAACACTACCAACACCAGCTCCCCCACACCATCACCCCCAACACTACCAACACCAGCTCCCCCACGCCATCGTCGGCCCTTCAACCCCAACACTACCAACATCAGCTCCCCCACGCAATCGTCGGCCCTTCAACCCCAACACTACCAACACCAGCTCCCCCACACCATCACCCCCAACACTACCAACACCAGCTCCCCCACACCATCACCCCCAACACTAACAACACCAGCTCCCCCACGCCTTCACCCCTAACACTACCAACACCAGCTCCCCCACGCCATCACCCCCAACACTACCAACACCAGCTCCCCCACACCATCACCCCCAACACTAACAACACCAGCTCCCCCACACCATCACCCCCAACACTACCAACACCAGCTCCCCCACACCATCACCCCCAACACTACCAACACCAGCTCCCCCACACCATCACCCCCAACACTACCAACACCAGCTCCCCCACACCATCACCCCCAACACTACCAACACCAGCTCCACCACACCATCACCCCCAACACTACCAACACCAGCTCCCCCACGCCATCACCCCCAACACTACCAACACCAGCTCCCCCACACCATCACCCCCAACACGACCTACACCAGCTCCTCCACACCATCACCCCCAACACTACCAACACCAGCTCCCCCACACCATCACCCCCAACACTACCAACACCAGCTCCCCCACACCATCACCCCCAACACTACCAACACCAGCTCCCCCACACCATCACCCCCAACACTACCAACACCAGCTCCCCCACACCATCACCCCCAACACTACCAACACCAGCTCCCCCACACCATCACCCCCAACACTACCAACACCAGCTCCCCCACGCCATCGTCGGCCCTTCAAACCCAACACCAGCTCCCCCACACCATCACCCCCAACACTATCAATACCAGCTCCCCCACACCATCACCCCCAACACTACCAACACCAGCTCCCCCACACCATCACCCCCAACACTACCAACACCAGCTCCCCCACACCATCACCCCCAACACTACCAACACCAGCTCCCCCACACCATCACCCCCAACACTACCAACACCAGCTCCCCCACACCATCACCCCCAACACAACCAACACCAGCTCCCCCACACCATCACCCCCAACACTACCAACACCAGCTCCTCCACACCATCACCCCAACACTACCAACACCAGCTCCCCCACACCATCACCCCAACACTACCAACACCAGCTCCCCCACGCCATCACCCCCAACACTACCAACACCAGCTCCCCCACACCATCACCCCCAACACTACCAACACCAGCTCCCCCACACCATCACCCCCAACACTACCAACACCAGCTCCCCCACACCATCACCCCCAACACTACCAAAACCAGCTCCCCCACACCTTCACCCCCAACACTACCAACACCAGCTCCCCCACACCATCACCCCCAACACTACCAACACCAGCTCCCCCACGCCATCCCCCCAACACTACCAACACCAGCTCCCCCACGCCATCCCCCCAACACTACCAACACCAGCTCCCCCACGCCATCACCCCCAACACTACCAACACCAGCTCCCCCACGCCATCACCCCCAACACTACCAACACCAGCTCCCCCACACCTTCACCCCCGACACTACCAACACCAGCTCCCCCACGCCATCCCCCCAACACTACCAACACCAGCTCCCCCACGCCATCACCCCCAACACTACCAACACCAGCTCCTCCACACCATCACCCCCAACACTACCAACACCAGCTCCCCCACACCATCACCCCCAACACTACCAACACCAGCTCCCCCACACCATCATCCCCAACACTACCAACACCAGCTCCCCCACACCATCAACCCCAACACTACCAACACCAGCTCCCCCACACCATCACCCCCAACACTACCAACACCAGCTCCCCCACACCATCACCCCCAACACTACCAACACCAGCTCCCCCACACCATCACCCCCAACACTACCAACACCAGCTCCCCCACACCATCACCCCCAACACTACCAACACCAGCTCCCCCACACCATCACCCCCAACACTACCAACACCAGCTCCCCCACACCATCACCCCCGACACTACCAACACCAGCTCCCCCACACCATCACCCCCAACACTACCAACACCAGCTCCCCCACACCATCACCCCCAACACTACCAACACCAGCTCCCCCACACCATCACCCCCAACACTACCAACACCAGCTCCCCCACGCCATCACCCCCAACACTACCAACACCAGCTCCCCCACACCATCACCCCCGACACTACCAACACCAGCTCCGCCACACCATCACCCCCAACACTACCAACACCAGCTCCCCCACACCATCACCCCCGACACTACCAACACCAGCTCCCCCACACCATCACCCCCAACACTACCAACACCAGCTCCCCCACACCATCACCCCCAACACTACCAACACCAGCTCCCCCACACCATCACCCCCAACACTACCAACACCAGCTCCCCCACACCATCACCCCCGACACTACCAACACCAGCTCCCCCACACCATCACCCCCAACACTACCAACACCAGCTCCCCCACACCATCACCCCCAACACTACCAACACCAGCTCCCCCACACCATCACCCCCAACACTACCAACACCAGCTCCCCCACGCCATCCCCCCAACACTACCAACACCAGCTCCCCCACACCATCACCCCCAACACTACCAACACCAGCTCCCCCACACCATCACCCCCAACACTACCAACACCAGCTCCCCCACACCATCACCCCCAACACTACCAACACCAGCTCCCCCACACCATCACCCCCAACACTAACAACACCAGCTCCCCCACACCATCACCCCCAACACTACCAACACCAGCTCCCCCACACCATCACCCCCGACACTACCAACACCAGCTCCGCCACACCATCACCCCCAACACTACCAACACCAGCTCCCCCACACCATCACCCCCAACACTACCAACACCAGCTCCCCCACACCATCACCCCCAACACTACCAACACCAGCTCCCCCACACCATCACCCCCAACACTACCAACACCAGCTCCCCCACACCATCACCCCCAACACTACCAACACCAGCTCCCCCACACCATCACCCCCAACACTACCAACACCAGCTCCCCCACACCATCACCCCCAACACTACCAACACCAGCGCCCCCACACCATCACCCCCAACACTACCAACACCAGCTCCCCCACACCATCACCCCCAACACTAACAACACCAGCTCCCCCACACCATCACCCCCAACACTACCAACACCAGCTCCCCCACACCATCACCCCCAACACTACCAACACCAGCTCCCCCACACCATCACCCCCAACACTACCAACACCAGCTCCCCCACACCATCACCCCCAACACTACCAACACCAGCTCCCCCACACCATCACCCCCAACACTACCAACACCAGCTCCCCCACACCATCACCCCCAACACTACCAACACCAGCTCCCCCACACCATCACCCCCAACACTAACAACACCAGCTCCCCCACACCATCACCCCCAACACTACCAACACCAGCTCCCCCACACCATCACCCCCGACACTACCAACACCAGCTCCGCCACACCATCACCCCCAACACTACCAACACCAGCTCCCCCACACCATCACCCCCAACACTACCAACACCAGCTCCCCCACACCATCACCCCCAACACTACCAACACCAGCTCCCCCACACCATCACCCCCAACACTACCAATACCAGCTCCCCCACACCATCACCCCCAAAACTACCAACACCAGCTCCCCCACACCATCACCCCCAAAACTACCAACACCAGCTCCCCCATGCCATCGTTGGTGGTTTTGTCCACCACCACCACCACGATGCACACCACACCCCCTGTCTGTCATCACCAAAGCTGCCTCCTCTGGACCAACTGCCTCCTCCGTCTCCGCTGGTCACACCACCACAGCAGCCTCGTCTGGTGTCCCTGCCCAATGCAATTACAGTACCTCCACAGGTAAACACATGTTCAATTAGGAAAATAAAATACTCTTTGTGTGTTTTATAAAACTACTGTGTTTAAACATTTGTTTCTCTCTTTATATGTCTACTGTCCATAACACCAGCCCACAAGGCATTAAAAAAAAAGTAGAAAATGGTTTTCATGAAACATGCTCTGTTTAACACTTCCTTTTCTCTCAACTGCAGCACAGAGAAGGAAGAGAAAAGCGCCACCGGCCACCTCTGTCACACCTCCCATGACATAATCTGTTAGTTTTTCTCTCTCAGTTGTATTATTACTATTGTTGCTGTAGTACTTCTACATTTTACCATGTTAATCCATTTATTTTATTTTATTGTTTGTTGTTTTTTTTATTTATCAAAGAAGACACCACCTGCTGTGCTCACTGTGGGGAGTGTGACTACCTGCAAGCTCCCCGCAGGAGTGTGAGTCCGATGTGCCATGGGTGTGCTGGGACTTCTGCCAGTGCTGGTTCCACTGCAAGGGTGTGCTGTGACTTCTGCCAGCGCTGGTTCCACTGCAGGGGTGTGCTGGGACTTCTGCCAGCACTGGTTTCACTGCAGGTGTTTGCTGTGACTTCTGCCAGCGCTGGTTCCACTGCAGGGGTGTGCTGGGACTTCTGCCAGCACTGGTTTCACTGCAGGTGTTTGCTGTGACTTCTGCCAGCGCTGGTTCCACTGCAGGGGTGTGCTGTGACTTCTGCCAGCACTGGTTTCACTGCAGGTGTTTGCTGAGACTTCTGTCAGCACTGGTTCCACTGCAGGGGTTTGATGTGACTTCTGCCAGCGCTGGTTTCACTGCAGGGGTGTGTTGTGGGATCGAGAGGTGGCGGTGGAGCTGGATTTCTGTGACAATCAAGATTGAATTGTCTTTTTGTATTGGTTGTATATGCAATTATTTATTTACCCCCAAAAATATTACATGTCTAAAATATAATACATATTTATTTATTCAGCCCATCTTGTGTATGTATAACCTTACTTTCCAAGTGCATCTCAACAACACAAACTCCAACACAGTGTTTTCATTGTTTGTCAATGCACATCACTGAATAGTACATTTTTTTTCCACTTGGAGTTTGCCAAAAGACACCTGAAGACTCTCAGACCATTAAAAAACAAGATTCTCTGGTCCGATGAAACCAAGATTGAACTCTTTGGCCTGAATGCCAAGCATCACGTCTGGAAGAAACCTGGCACAATCGCCTATGCGGAAGCATGGTGGTCCCATCATCATGCTTTGGGGATGTTTTTCAGCGACAGGGACTGGGAGACTAGTCAGGATCAAGGAAAGATGAATGGAGCAAAGTACAGAGCAATCATTGATGAAAACTTGCTCCAGAGCACTCCAGAGGACCTCAGACTGGGGTGAAGGTTCACCTTACAACAGAACAATGACACTAATCACTTAGCCAACACAACACAGGAGTGGCTTGGGGACAAGTCTCTGACTGTTCTTGAGTGGTCCAGCCAGAGCCCGTACTTGAACCCGATCGTACTTCTCTGGAGAGACCTGAAAACTTTACGCAAGAGCAGACTCAGACGAGGAGATTGGGATAAGGTATCCAAGGTATTTATTGAAAAGCAGGGGAAAGATGAGGTGCAGGCCAGATGAAGCGTGGGCGGGTTGCAGGAAGCCAGGTTCTGAGGCTGAGGCTGTTGCGAGGGGAGTTGGGGCTGGGTAAGCAGGTCCGGAGCAGAATTGAAGGAAGCAGTGGAGTGGGGGTTCTTGGCAGGGTGGCAGGACTGACGAGACGTGGGACAGGAGACAGGGACCAGAGTCAGAGCGGACGGAACTGTAGCGGAACTGTAGCGGGGAGAAAACAGCGGCAGGCAAGGAAAAACGGGCACAACATGAAAACAGTATCTATGCATGAGCCAATGGCTAAAACGCAGACTGACTGAGTGGAGGCTACGATCTGGCTGCATGGAAGTGGCAGGGCTGAACATTTGTAGAGGTCTTGAATATGGAACAGGTTGCAGCTGGTGGGGATCTGCTCTGACTCCAGCACACCTGTCTCCGCCCACACAATCTCACACAAACACAGAGAGACAGAGAGAGCGAGAGGGAACTGGTGGAGTGGCAGCAGGTCAAGGAGACATAGGATGAGCAGTAGAGGGCGTGGCAAGAGCAGATGTAACAGAAAATATCTGTGCAGCGACGCTCCCCGTCTAACTTGACAGAGTTTGAGAGGATCTGCAGAGAAGAATGGGAGAAACTCCCCAAATACAGGTGTGCCAAGCTTGTAGCGTCATACCCAAGAAGACTTGAGACTGTAATCTCTGCCAAAGGTGCTTCAACAAAGTATTGAATTGAATACTTACAGTAACAGTCAAAAGGTTGGACACACCTACTCATTTAAGTATTTTTCTTTATCTTCTTATGGCTGCAAGCCCGAGGTCGGTACACCTATGACAACATCCAGCTCAAAGTGCAGGGCGCGAAATTCAAAAAAAATTTTTTTTTAAATATTTAACTTTCACACATTAACAAGTCCAATACAGCATATGAAAGGTACACATCTTGTGAATCAAGCCAACATGTCCGATTTTTAAAATGTTTTACAGGGAAGACAAAATATGTAAATCTATTAGCTAACCACGTTAGCAAAAGACACCACTTTTCTAACTCCATCAGTTTCTTACTCCATCAGGTGCTATCACCAATTCGGCCAAATAAAGATATTGATAGCCACTAACCAAGAAAAAACCTCATCAGATGACAGTCTGATAACATATTTATTGTATAGGATAGGTTTTGTTAGAAAAATGTGCATATTTCAGGTAGAAATCATAGTTTACAATTGCACCCACCATCACAACTCGACTAGAATAAATACAGAGAGCAACGTGTATTACCTAATTACTAATCATAAAACATTTCTTAAAAATACACAGCTCACAGCAATGGAAAGACACAGATCTTGTGAATTCAGACAATATTTCAGATGTTCTAAGTGTTTTACAGCGAAAACACAATAAATCGTTATATTAGCATACCACATGTGCAAACGTTACCCGAGCATTGATTCAAGCCAAAGAGAGCGATAACGTAATCATCGCCAAAATATATTAATTTTTTCACTAACCTTCTCAGAATTCTTCCGATGACACTCCTGTAACATCATATTACAACATACATATAGAGTTTGTTCGAAAATGTGCATATTTAGCCACAAAAAAACGTGGTTATACAATGACAATACTAGCAAAACTAGCCTGAAAATGTCGGGCGCCATCTTTAACAGTGATCTTGTCTCATGAATAACTATTCATAAACTTGACTAAAAAAATATAAGTTGGACAGCTATCGAAAGACAAATTAGTTCTTAATGCAATCGCTGAATTACATTTCTAAAATTATCCTTACTGTGCAATACAGGGTTCGCCAAGCGAAGCTATACCAAAAAAAATGGCGGAATATGCGTTTAAAATTTTTCGACAGAACAACGATTTATCATCTTAAATATTTCTTACTATGAGGTGATCTTCCATCAGAATCTTGGGCAATGTATCCTTTCTTGGGTCTAATCTTCTTTTGGTCGAAAGATGTCCTCTTGTCCGTCGAAATGCCCACTAACGTTCGACCGGGACCCCGAAACGTGCCCGGCGCTTCAAAGCGCAACACAAAGCAATGCCTCAAAATCGCACTAAACGGATATAAATTGCTATAAAACGGTTTAAATTAACTACCTTATGATGTTTTTAACACCTATAACGAGTAAAAACATGACCGGCGATTTAGAAGTGGCTAAACCAAAGCTTGGAAAGAGAGCAGGTCTGACGTCCATCGTGCATCAGGCGCAGGGAGCAAAAGAACGGTACATCCGGTCTTTGGCCTTTTATACAGGCCCTGATTGCGCAATCGACTCCATTCAAATTGTCACCACTTACTGACATCTAGAGGAAGGCGTGGGCAGTGTTTGTATCCTCATAGCATTTACAGGGACATTAAAACTGACCTGGGACCAGAGGCCAAGATTTCTGAAATCTCACTCCATATCTGGAAAAGTGCTGTAGAATGAGTTCTGTTCCACTCAGAGACATAATTCAAACGGCTATAGAAACTAGAGAGTGTTTTCTATCCAATAATAACAATAATATGCATATTGTACGAGCAAGAATTGAGTACGAGGCCGTTTGAAATGGGCACCTTTAATCAGAGCTACTCAATACTGCCCCTGCAGCCATAAAAAGTTATTCTTACTATTTTCCACATTGTAGAATAATAGTGAAGACATCAAAACTATAAAATAACACATATGGAATCATGTAGTAACCAAAAAAGTGTTAAACAAATCAAAATATAGTTTATATTTTAGATTCTTCAAAGTAGCCACACTTTGCCTTGATGACATCTTTGCACACTCTTGGCATTCTCTCAACCAGCTTCACCTGGAATGCTTTTCAAATAGTCTTGAAGGAGTTCCCACATATGCTGAGCACTTGTTGGCTGCTTTTCCTTCACTCAGCGGTCCAACTCATCCCAAAACATCTCAATTGGGTTGATGTCGGGTGATTGTGGAGGCCAGGTCATCTAATGCAGCACTCCATCACTCTCCTTCTTGGTCAAATAGCCCTTACACAGCCTGGAAGTGTGTTGGGTCATTGTCCTGATGAAAAATAAATGATAGTCCCACTAAGCGCAAACTAGATGGGATGGCGTATTGCTGCAGAATGCTGTGGTAGCCATGCTGGTTAAGTGTGCCTTGAATTCTAAATAAATCACCAACAGTGTCACCAGAAATGCACCCCCACAACATCACACCTCCTCCTCCATGCTTCACGGTGGGAACCACACACGTGGAGATCATCCGTTCACCTACTCTGTGTCTCACAAAGACACGGCGGTTGGAACCAAAAATCTTACATTTTGACTCATCAGATCAAAGAACAAATTTACACCAGTCTAATGTTCATTGCTCGTGTTTCTTGGTCCAAGCAAGTCTCTTCTTCTTATTGGTGTCCTTTAGTAGTGGTTTATTTGCAGCAATTCGACCATGAAGGCCTTATTCACGCAGAACTTCTGACCAGTTCATGTTGAGATTTGTCTGTTACTTGAACTCTGTGAAGCATTTCTTTGGGCTGTAATTTATGAGGCTGGTAACTCTAATGAACTTATCCTCAGAGAGGTAACTCTGGGTCTTCCTTTCCTGTAGTGGTCCTCATGAGAGCCAGTTTCATCATAGCACTTGAGGGTTTTTGCAACGGCACTTGAAGAAACGTTCAAAGTGCTTGAAATGTTCCGTATTGACTGACTTGTCTTAAAGAAATGACGGAATGTCGTTTCTCTTTGCTTATTTGAGCTGTTCTTGCCATAATATCGACTTGGTCTTTTACCAAATAGGTCTATCTTCTGTATACCACCCCTATCTTGTCACAACACAACCGACTGGCTCAAACGCATTAAGAAGGAAAGAAATTCCACAAATTAACTTTTAACAAGGCACACCTGTTAGTTGAAATGTATTCCAGGTGACTACCTCATGAAGCTGGTTGAGAGAATGCCGAGAGTGTGCAAAGCTGTCATCAAGTGTGGCTACTTTGAAAAATCTAAAATCTAAAATATATTTTGATTTGTTTAACACTTTTTTGGTTACTACATGATTCCATGTGTGTTATTGGTTTGGCCTTGGTTGAGAATGTGTGGGAGCGGAGACAAGTGTGCTGGAGTCAGAGCAGATCCCCACCAGCTGCAACCTGTTCCATATTCAAGACCTCTACAAGTACTCAGCCCTGCCACTTCCACGTGAATGCCAAGAGTCTGCAAAGCTGTCATCAAGGCAAAGGGTGGCTACTTTTTTGGTTACTACCTGATTCCATATGTGTTATTTCACGGTTTTGATGTCTTCATTATTATTCTAAAATGTAGAAAATAGTAACAAGAAAAATAAATAAAAACCTTGAATGAGTAGGTATGTCCAAATTTTTTGACTGGTACTGTATGTAAATGTCATATTTCTAAAAACCTGTTTTTGCATGATGGGTTATTTTACTTATGGGATACTGTTTTTGCTTTTCTCATTATGGGGTTTGTATTGTAATTTTAGAACTAAGCTGTAATGTAACAAAATGTGGAAAAAAGTCAAGGGGTCTGAAAACTTTCCGAATGCATTTTATACCCATAAACATTATGTTGATTCAGGATTTTGACTTTTGAAAAGAAATTCAGTCTGGGTCTCAACTAACAATCTAGACATGTGGTTGGAACATCAGTTTTTCTCTTGTTACTTCAGTCACTGACAGTCACTCAATTAGCCCGTGTCATCTAACAATTTTAGATTGGCAAGTTAGTCTAAACTTGTAGTAATCATGATCAAATTAATGGCCAGGAGGGCCCCTTTCATTTTGTAAGTCACTCTACATTTCTCTTCACCCCATGGCAAAATGTGCAGAATTGCAGGAAATTAGCTTTAAAACGGAAAATTTTTCTCTTCACCCCATGACAAAATGAGTACAATTGCATGAAATTAGTTTATAGACTCTATCAATAGGAATTTCAAACCACCCGATGAATAATAATGAACGGTACAGCATGTTAGTACTGCATGAAAAGGATGTAGTGTTTCTCTCACAAAGTAAATGGCCAAAGTCCAACTTTGGCAACAACAAAAAAAGAGGAATAGTTGTGATTTATAGTTTTTGTCAAAAACACAGCTGGCTGTTTAGTCATTGCTCTGACATCTAGTTGTTTGGCCGACAAGGGTCTCTAATTCAATCTGTATCGAGGAAATTCCACATTACAGCGTGAGTAAAATGTAAAGGCAATATTCCTGCTTTAACAGAGACTGCATTCACGGTAAACGTTGCACATGTCGGCTTCAATCTGAAATGACCTTTACATTTCTATAGTGGAATCTGTAAGGCTTCAGCTTCAGAGACTGAATCGAGGCCCAAGGTGTCATGGATAGACAGGACCAGTTTGATGGGTTGTTTTCTACACAGTGTTTTCTGAAGAAGACAACCAGGCAGTGACGTAGGTTGTGTT
The DNA here is from genome assembly GCF_016432855.1 of Salvelinus namaycush. Lineage (NCBI taxonomy): Eukaryota > Metazoa > Chordata > Actinopteri > Salmoniformes > Salmonidae > Salvelinus > Salvelinus namaycush. Next base: position 41,235,508 of record NC_052317.1, read on the forward strand.
TCAGAACGAGTTTTGGATCTAAAACAGACAGTGGCTTAGTAAACGACTGAGTCATATCGCAGATTTTAAGGATTAACTCGAGAACAATGGGAAACTGTTCATGGATTGAGCCAGGAGTACTGTGAAAACAGACAGCCAAAAAAAATAAACATATTTGGACAAAGAGATAAGGAAATAAATATGGAAATAAGACATTGGCACTGTCACTTCGCTCGCCTAAAGATATTCCTTGGAGAACAGAGTAGAGATCTAACGACTTTAACCGCTACACAACCAGACGCTAACACGATTAAAAGCAGG
>NC_052317.1:41240807-41250089 GCF_016432855.1 Salvelinus namaycush
TAGTAACACTACCATATCACTACCATTACACTACCCTAGTAACACTACCATATCACTACCATTACACTACCCTAGTAACACTACCATATCACTCCTCTACACCACACTAGTAACACTACCATATCACTCCTCTACACTACCCTAGTAACACTACCATATCACTACCATTACACTACCCTAGTAACACTACCATATCACTCCTCTACACTACCCTAGTAACAATACCATATCACTCCTCTACACTACCCTAGTAACACTACCATATCACTACCATATCACTACCATCTTACTACACTAGTAACACTACCATATCACTCCTCTACACTACCCTAGTAACACTACCATATCACTACCATTACACTACCCTAGTAACACTACCATATCACTACCATTACACTACCCTAGTAACACTACCATATCACTCCTCTACACTACACTAGTAACACTACCATATCACTCCTCTACACTACCCTAGTAACACTACCATATCACTACCATTACACTACCCTAGTAACACTACCATATCACTCCTCTACACTACCCTAGTAACACTACCATATCACTACCCTAGTAACACTACCATATCACTCCTCTACACTACCCTAGCACCAAAACAATATCACTCCTCTACACTACCCTAGTAACACTACCATATCACTACCATATCACTACCCTAGTAACACTATCATATCACTACCATCTTACTACACTAGTAACACTACCATATCACTACCATCACACTACCCTAGTAACACTACCATATCACTACCATTACACTACCCTAGTAACACTACCATATCACTCCTCTACACTACCCTAGCACCAAAACCATATCACTCCTCTACACTACCCTAGTAACACTACCATATCACTCCTCTACACTACCCTAGTAACACTACCATATCACTCCTCTACACTACCCTAGTAACACTACCATATCACTCCTCTACACTACCCTAGTAACACTACCATATCACTCCTCTACACTACATTAGTAACACTACCATATCACTACCATTACACTACCCTAGTAACACTATCATATCACTACCATTACACTACCCTAGTAACACTACCATATCACTCCTCTACACTACCCTAGTAACACTACCATTACACTACCCAAGTAACACCACCATATCACTCCTCTACACTACCCTAGTAACACTACCATATCACTACCATTACACTACCCTAGTAACACTACCATATCACTCCTCTACACTACCCTAGTAACACTACCATATCACTCCTCTACACTACCCTAGTAACACTACCATATCACTCCTCTACACTACCCTAGTAACACTACCATATCACTACCCTAGTAACACTACCATATCACTACCATTACACTACCCTAGTAACACTACCATATCACTCCTCTACACTACCCTAGTAACACTACCATATCACTACCATTACACTACCCCAGTAACACTACCATATCACTCCTCTACACTACCCTAGTAACACTACCATATCACTCCTCTACACTACCCTAGTAACACTACCATATCACTACCATTACACTACCCTAGTAACACTACCATATCACTCCTCTACACTACCCTAGTAACACTACCATATCACTCCTCTACACTACCCTGGTATCACTACCATATCACTCCTCTACACTACCCTAGTAACACTACCATATCACTCCTCTACACTACCCTAGTAACACTACCATATCACTCCTCTACACTACCCTGGTAACACTACCATATCACTACCATATCACTACACTAGTAACACTACCATATCACTACCATATCACTACCCTAGTAACACTATCATATCACTACCATTACACTACCCTAGTAACACTACCATATCACTACCATCTTACTACCCTAGTAACACTACCATATCACTCCTCTACACTACCCTAGTAACACTACCATATCACTCCTCTACACTACCCTAGTAACACTACCATATCACTCCTCTACACTACCCTAGTAACACTACCATATCACTCCTCTACACTACCCTAGTAACACTACCATATCACTACCATTACACTACCCCAGTAACACTACCATATCACTCCTCTACACCACACTAGTAACACTACCATATCACTACCATTACACTACCCTAGTAACACTACCATATCACTCCTCTACACTACCCTAGTAACACTACCATATCACTACCATCTTACTACACTAGTAACACTACCATATCACTCCTCTACACCACACTAGTAACACTACCATATCACTACCATCTTACTACACTAGTAACACTACCATATCACTCCTCTACACTACCCTAGTAACACTACCATATCACTACCATCTTACTACACTAGTAACACTACCATATCACTCCTCTACACTACCCTAGTAACACTACCATATCACTACCATTACACTACCCTAGTAACACTACCATATCACTACCATTACACTACCCTAGTAACACTACCATATCACTCCTCTACACCACACTAGTAACACTACCATATCACTCCTCTACACTACCCTAGTAACACTACCATATCACTACCATTACACTACCCTAGTAACACTACCATATCACTCCTCTACACTACCCTAGTAACAATACCATATCACTCCTCTACACTACCCTAGTAACACTACCATATCACTACCATATCACTACCATCTTACTACACTAGTAACACTACCATATCACTCCTCTACACTACCCTAGTAACACTACCATATCACTACCATTACACTACCCTAGTAACACTACCATATCACTACCATTACACTACCCTAGTAACACTACCATATCACTCCTCTACACCACACTAGTAACACTACCATATCACTCCTCTACACTACCCTAGTAACACTACCATATCACTACCATTACACTACCCTAGTAACACTACCATATCACTCCTCTACACTACCCTAGTAACACTACCATATCACTACCCTAGTAACACTACCATATCACTCCTCTACACTACCCTAGCACCAAAACAATATCACTCCTCTACACTACCCTAGAACACTACCATATCACTACCATATCACTACCCTAGTAACCACTCATATCACTACCAATACCATCTTACTACACTAGTAACACTACCATACACTACCATCACACTACCGCTGAAAGTAACACTACCATATCACTACCATTACACTATACCCTAGTAACACTACCATATCACTCCTCTACACTACCCTACACCAAAACCATATCACTCCTCTACACTACCCTAAGTAAACACCTACCACATATCACTCCTCTACAGTAACACTACCATCAGAGTAACACTACCATATCACTCCTCTACACTACCCTAGTACACTACCATATCACTCCTCTACACCTACCCTATAACACTACCAATCACACTCCTCTACACTACACTTAGTAACACTACCACTATCACACCCATTACTACTAACACCCTAGTAACACTACTCATATCACTACCATTACACTACCCTAGTACACTACCATATCACTCCTCTACACTACCCTAGTAACACTACCATATCACTACCTACCACCTAGTAACACCTACCATATCACTACCTCTACACTACCCTAGTAACACTACCATATCCACTACCGATTACACTACCCTACACTAGTAACACTACCAATACACTCCTCTACACTACCCTAGTAACACTACCATATCACTCCTCTACACTAACCCTAGTAACACTCCCTATCACTCCTCTACACTAACCCTATAAACACTACCATATCACTAACCATACCCTAGTAACACTACCATATCACTACCATTACACTACCCTATAACACTACCATATCCCTCTCCACTGACGCCTAGTTTATCCATGTTCACTCCTACCACATACCCTAGTAACACTACCATATCACTACCATCTACACTACCCTAGTACACTACTCATATCACTCCTCTACACTACCCTAGTAACACTACCATCACTCCTCTACACTACCCTGTAACACTACCATATCACTACCATTACACTACCCTAGTAACACTACCATATAACACTCCTCTACACTACCCTAGTAACACTACCATATCACTCTCTACATACCCTCGACACTACCATATCATCCTCTACACTACCCTAGTAACACTACCATATCACTCCTCTACAACTACCACTAGTACACTACCATATCACTGCCTCTACACTACCCTAGTAACACTACCATAATCACTACCATATCACTACCTATACCTACCACTAGTCACTACCATATCACTACCCTAGTAACACTATCATATCACTACCATTACACTACCTAGTAAACACATACCATATCACTACCTCTTACTACCACTAGTAACACTCACCATATCACTCCTCTACACTACTCCTAGTAACACTACCATATCACTCCTCTACACTACCCTAGTAACACTACCATATCACTCCTTACACTACCCTAGTAACACTACCATATCACTCCTCTACCACTACCCTAAATAACACTACCATATCACTACCATTACACTACCCTAGTAACACTACCATATCACTACCTCTACACTACCCTAGTAACACTACCATATCACTACCATCTTACTACCCTAGTAACACTACCATATCACTACCATCTTACTACCCTAGTAACACTACCATATCACTACCATATCACTACCCTAGTAACACTACACCATATCCCACATTACACACCTAGTAACACATACCATATCACTCCTCTACACTACCCTAGTAACACTACCATATCACTCCTCATACACTACCCTAGTAACACCTACCAATAATCACTACCTATAACCTACACTAGTAACACTACCATATCACTCCTCTACACTACCCTACATAACCACTACCATATCACTACCCTCTTACTAACCCTAGTAACTTACCTACCAATATCATACACTTACTTACCCTAGTAACACACCAATCACTACCATCTTACACTACCCTAGTAACACCTACCATATCACTAACCATATCACTACCACTACATACCGAAGTAACACTACATATCACTCCTGCTACACTACCCTAGTAACACTACCATATCACTCCTCTACCTACCTAGTAACACTACCATATCACTCCTCTACACTACCCTAGTAACACTACCATATCACTACCATTACACTACCCTAGTAACACTACCATATCACTCCTCTACACTACCCTAGTAACACTACCATATCACTACCATTACACTACCCTAGTAACACTACCATATCACTACCATTACACTACCCTAGTAACACTACCATATCACTCCTCTACACTACCCTAGTAACACTACCATATCACTACCATCACACTACCCTAGTAACACTACCATATCACTACCATATCACTACACTAGTAACACTACCATATCACTACCATCTTACTACACTAGTAACACTACCATATCACTACCATCACACTACCCTAGTAACACTACCATATCACTCCTCTACACTACCCTGTAACACTACCATATCACTACCATCACACTACCCTAGTAACACACATATCCTACCATAGCACTACCAGTAACACTACCATATCACTACCATCCTTACCCTAGTACACTACCATATCACTCCATCACATACCCTAGTACACTACCATTCATCCTCTACACTACCCTAGTAACACTACCATACACTCCTCTACACTACCCTAGTAACACTACCATATCACTACCATTACACTACCCTAGTAACACTATCATATCACTACCATCTTACTACACTAGTAACACTACCATATCACTACCATCTTACTACACTAGTAACACTACCATATCACTACCATATCACTACCCTAGTAACACTATCATATCACTACCATCTTACTACACTAGTAACACTACCATATCACTACCATATCACTACCCTATACACTAACCATATCACTCACCATCTTACTACACTAGTAACACTACCATATCACTACCATATCACTACCCTAGTAACACTATCATATCACTACCATCTTACTACACTAGTAACACTATCATATCACTACCATATCACTCCTCTACACTACCCTAGTAACACTACCATATCACTACCATCTTACTACACTAGTAACACTATCATATCACTACCATATCACTCCTCTACACTACCCTAGTAACACTACCATATCACTACCATATCACTACCCTAGTAACACTATCATATCACTACCATCTTACTACACTAGTAACACTACCATATCACTACCATATCACTACCTAGTTAACACTATCATATCACTACCATCTTACTACACTAGTAACACTACCATATCACTACCATATCACTACCCTAGTAACACTACCATATCACTACCATCTTACTACACTAGTAACACTACCATATCACTACCATCACACTACCCTAGTAACACTACCATATCACTCCTCTACACTACCCTAGTAACACTACCATATCACTACCATTACACTACCCTAGTAACACAACCATATCACTCCTCTACACCTACCCTAGTAACACTACCATATCACTCCTCAGCACTACCCTAGTAACACTACCATATCACTCTACCATTACACTACCTCTAGTAACACTACCATATCACTTCCTCTACACTACCCTAGTAACACTACCATATCACTCCTCTACACTACCCTAGTAACACTACCATATCACTACCATATCACTACCCTAGTAACACTATCATATCACTACCATCTTACTACTCTTGCCCTCCCACACCTGCTATCAAAAAGGTCTTTGACTTTTAACGCTCAGAGCCGATGGTCATTAAATGAAAGTGGAGCAGTTTGGAGCCTCATTAACTGCATACGTTTACACATCACTTCTCTCCCCTGCCAGCAAAGGGAAGGAGAACAAGGGCTTTGGTTTGTACCATCACTGTCAGATTCTGGTGGAAGGAGAGCAGTCGCTCTTCACCTCTCTGCTCTGATTTGTTCAGAGAGGAAGACGTGGAGTATATTGGTGTACTCTATACCATTTACAGTGTTGAGTTCCATATGGGACTCTATACCATTTACAGTGTTGAGTTGCATATGGGACCCAATACCCTTTATAGTGTTGAGTTCCATTGGACCCAATACCCTTTATAGTGTTGAGTTCCATAGGGGACCCAATACCCTTTATAGGTGTTAGTTCCATATGGGACCCAATACCCTTTATGTGTTGAGTTCCATATGGGACCCAATACCTTTATAGTGTTGAGTTCCATATGGGACCCAATACCCTTTATAGTGCTGAGTTCCATATGGGACCCAATACCCTTTATAGTGTTGAGTTCCATATGGGACCCAATACCCTTTATAGTGTTGAGTTCCATATGGGACCCATACCCTTTATAGCTGAGTTCCATATGGGACCCAATACCCTTTATAGTGTTGAGTTCCATTGGGACCCAATACCCTTTATAGTGTGTTTCCATATGGGACCCAATACCCTTTATAGTGCTGAGTTCCATATGGGACCCAATACCCTTTATAGTGCTGAGTTCCATATGGGACCCATACCCTTTATAGTGTTGAGTTCCATATGGACCCAATACCCTTTATAGTGTTGAGTTCCATATGGAACCAATACCCTTTATAGTGTGAGTTCCTATTGGACCCAATACCCTTTATAGTGTTGAGTTCCATATGGGACCCATACCCTTTATATGTGGAGTTCCATATGGGACCCAATACCCTTTATAGTGTTGAGTTCCATATGGGACCCAATACCCTTTATAGTGTTGAGTTCATCTGGGACCCAATACCTTTATAGTGTTGAGTTCCATCTGGGACCCAATACCCTTTTATAGTTGAGTTCCATATGGGACCCAATACCCTTTATATTGTGAGTTCCATATGGACCCAATACCCTTTATAGTGTTGAGTTCCATATGGGACCCAATACCCTTTATAGTGTTGAGTTCCATATGGGACCCAATACCCTTTATGTGTTGAGTTCTCTGGGACCCAATACCCTTTAAGTGTTGAGTTCCATCTGGGACCCAATACCCTTTATAGTGTTGAGTTCCATATGGGACCCAATACCCTTTATAGTGTGAGTTCCATATGGGACCCATACCCTTTATAGTGTTGAGTTCCATATGGACCCAATACCCTTTATAGTGTTGAGTTCCATATGGGACCCAATACCCTTTATAGTGTTGAGTTCCATATGGACCCAATACCCTTTATAGTGTGAGTTCCATATGGGACCCATACCCTTTATAGTGTTGAGTTCCATAGGGGACCAATACCCTTTATAGTGTTGAGTTTTATGGACCAATACCCTTTATAGTGTTGAGTTCCATATGGGACCCAATACCCTTTATAGTGTTGAGTCCATATGGGACCCAATACCCTTTATATTGTTGAGTTCCATATGGACCCAATACCCTTTATAGTGTGTTGAGTTCCATATGGGACCCAATACCCTTTATAGTGTTGAGTTCCATATGGACCCAATACCCTTATAATGTTGAGTTCATATGGGACCCAATACCATTTATATGTTGAGTTCCATATGGGACCCAATACCCTTATAGTGTTGAGTTCCATATGGGACCCAATACCTTTAAGTGGTTGAGTCCATATGGGATCCTATACCCTTTATAATGTTGAGTTCCATATGGGACCCAATACCCTTTATAGTGTTGAGTTGGTTATGGGACCCTATACCCTTCGTAGTGTTGAGTTCCATATGGGACCCGGTACCCTTTATAGTGTTGAGTTCCATATGGGACCCTATACCCTTCGTAGTGTTGAGTTCCATATGGGACCCAATACCCTTCGTAGTGTTGAGTTCCATAGAATGCCATTTGGAACACAAACCAATAGTCTTGCATTCCCTTCGGAGTCTGTAGGTCAGTGGAGGCTCCCCCCCCTTCCATAGGTCGTAGGCCTCATTCCTTTCCATAGACATACATGGTAATTACGACCACTTCCATAGGACGTCCTCCAACCAATCAAAGCTTTTGCAGTATGAACTGAAATGTTGTCCATCCAATCATAGAATTAGGATCAGAGAACGAACCTGGTGAGTTGTATTGGGATTGTGCCACAGAGCATGATGGGGGTTCTATGTGTTGAGAGGCTTGATGACATTGTTGAATAGAGATTATGAGTGTAGAGTGATAGGATCATTTATTGGATATTATTCAATTCAAATTAGTTTTTTTTTAATTACAGGAGACGGAGGAGGTATATTATAAATATTTTTATTGGTTTAGAACTTTATTTTTGTGTTCCGTTAGTGAAATGTATTTAAATGTGCTTTGCTAACTTCAGTAGCTAGCTAGCTACCAGCACAAGTGTGCAGTTTTCTCCGCCAGAATGGTGGAATGGCCAACGCTGCCGAAAATGCTGTGA
>NC_052317.1:41255189-41295189 GCF_016432855.1 Salvelinus namaycush
CCCCATCTATCTATCTGACTCCAGATTGCTCTAAACCGATTTCCACTGTCATTTCCTCCCTCCGGGTATCGTTAGTGTCATTATATCTGTGTGTCTGCTTTGTTGTGTGTGTCGGTGACTGACTGGGAGGATGTGACCTCATGTGTTACAGCTTAAAACCTCCCTGACACAATGATTCTCTTCTGATTCATAACCGCTGTCGTCTTCCTCTTCTAAAAGGATATTCCCTGTCGATGTTTTTAACTGTGAATATTTTCAGGTAACTCTCCAGGAACAGGGTTGGAGAGCCTTGCTCTAGACTGTTGTTCACGATAAAATACGTATTTGAGAATTAAGAACTACCATGCAGGTACGCCACTTGAAAAAAGATCATTCGTAATTGGCAAACAGAACCTTTCAGATATTTTGGTTGTCACAGGCAATGAAGCTACTGAGCTCCACATATTTCAGTGCTTGTTAAAGGATAGCAGTGACTGAGACTTTTACAAATCACACCGGATGTTGCACCCCCCGTCCCCCCGTCCCCGTCCCCCCGTCCCCATCCCCGTCCACCCGACCCCCCGTCCCCCCGTCCTCTGTAAAGTGATTTTGAATTACTTCTGTTTATTTTACTCTATGCTGTCAACCTCTGTTAGATCAAACCTTAATAACTGGTTTCATGCTAGTTGTGTGTGTGTGTGTGTGTGTGTGTGTGTGTGTGTGTGTGTGTGTGTGTGTGTGTGTGTGTGTGTGTGTGTGTGTGTGTGTGTGTGTGTGTGTGTGTGTGTGTGTGTGTGTGTGTGTGTGTGTGTGTGTCTGCGTGTCTCTGTGTCTGCGTGTCTGTGTGTCTGTGTGTCTGTGTGTCTGTGTGTCTGTGTCTGTGTCTGTGATGTTAGTAGGCGGAGACAACAATGGTTGAGAAGGATTGTTTCTGACTTGTTTCTCTCACACGTTGTCACTATGTTGACTTGTTTCTCTCACACGTTGTCACTATGTTGACTTGTTTCTCTCACACGTTGTCACTATGTTGACTTGTTTCTCTCACACGTTGTCACTATGTTGACTTGTTTCTCTCACACGTTGTCACTATGTTGACTTGTTTCTCTCACACGTTGTCACTATGTTGACTTGTTTCTCTGACACGTTGTCACTATGTTGACTTGTTTCTCTGACACGTTGTCACTATGTTGACTTGTTTCTCTCACACGTTGTCACTATGTTGACTTGTTTCTCTGACACGTTGTCACTATGTTGACTTGTTTCTCTGACACGTTGTCACTATGTTGACTTGTTTCTCTCACACGTTGTCACTATGTTGACTTGTTTCTCTCACACGTTGTCACTATGTTGACTTGTTTCTCTCACACGTTGTCACTATGTTGACTTGTTTCTCTCACACGTTGTCACTATGTTGACGGCTGACATTTTGATTAAGCTGATAACTCATCTGCATCCAAATACGGAACCGGATTCCCCAACATAGTCCACTACTGTTGACCATAGGGTTGTATTTGGTACGTATCCCTTCTCTTCCCTCAGGAACGGTTGCCACCTCTGGAGAAGGAGATGATAGAATCGTCTGTTCATTTACCTGATGGATTACGTCTCTCTGGAAGCCAGCCAACATGTCATCTACCATTCATTCATCCGCACAGTGTTGTGAATAGATTGACACTCGGCTGGCTTGAAAACAGCAGACAGACCAACCGCAGCTAACCAGGCCTCTGTCTCTGTCTCTGTCTCTACCTCTGTCTCTACCTCTCTGTCTCTGTCTCTGTCTCTGTCTCTGTCTCTGTCTCTGTCTCTGCCTCTGTCTCTGCCTCTGCCTCTGCCTCTGCCTCTGCCTCTGCCTCTGCCTCTGCCTCTGCCTCTGCCTCTACCTCTACCTCTACCTCTACCTCTACCTCTACCTCTACCTCTACCTCTACCTCTACGTCTGTCTCTGTGTCTGTCTCTGTGTCTGTCTCTGTCTCTGTCTCTGTCTCTGTCTCTGTCTCTGTCTCTGTCTCTGTGTCTGTGTCTGTGTCTGTGTCTGTCTCTGTCTCTGTCTCTGTCTCTGTCTCTGTCTCTGTCTCTGTCTCTGTCTCTGTCTCTGTCTCTGTCTCTGTCTCTGTCTCTACCTCTACCTCTACCTCTACCTCTACCTCTACCTCTACCTCTACCTCTACCTCTGTGTCTGTCTCTGTCTCTGTCTCTGTCTCTGTCTCTGTCTCTGTCTCTGTCTCTGTCTGTACCTCTATCTCTGTCTCTGTCTCTGTCTCTGTCTCTGTGTCTCTGTCTCTGTGTCTCTGTCTCTGTCTGTACCTCTGTCTGTACCTCTGTCTCTGTCTCTACCTCTACCTCTACCTCTACCTCTGTCTCTGTCTCTGTCTCTGTCTCTGTCTCTGTCTCTGTCTCTGTCTCTGTCTGTACCTCTATCTCTGTCTCTGTCTCTACCTCTGTCTCTACCTCTGTCTCTACCTCTGTCTCTACCTCTGTCTCTACCTCTACCTCTACCTCTGTCTCTGTCTCTGTCTCTGTCTCTGTCTGTACCTCTATCTCTGTCTCTACCTCTGTCTCTACCTCTGTCTCTACCTCTGTCTCTACCTCTGTCTCTACCTCTGTCTCTACCTCTGTCTCTACCTCTGTGTCTGTCTCTACCTCTGTGTCTGTCTCTACCTCTGTGTCTGTGTCTGTCTCTACCTCTGTGTCTGTGTCTGTGTCTGTCTCTGTCTCTGTCTCTGTCTGTGTCTGTGTCTGTGTCTGTGTCTGTGTCTGTGTCTGTGTCTGTGTCTGTGTCTGTGTCTGTGTCTGTGTCTGTGTCTCTGTCTCTGTCTCTGTCTCTGTCTCTGTCTCTGTCTCTGTCTCTGTCTCTGTGTCTGTGTCTGTGTCTGTCTCTGTGTCTGTCTCTGTGTCTGTCTCTGTCTCTGTCTCTGTCTCTGTCTGTACCTCTGTCTGTACCTCTGTCTGTACCTCTGTCTCTGTCTCTACCTCTACCTCTGCCTCTACCTCTACCTCTACCTCTGTCTCTGTCTCTGTCTCTGTCTCTACCTCTGTCTCTGTCTCTGTCTCTGTCTCTACCCCTGTCTCTACCTCTGTCTCTACCTCTGTCTCTACCTCTGTCTCTACCTCTGTCTCTACCTCTGGTTCTACCTCTACCTCTGGTTCTACCTCTACCTCTGGTTCTACCTCTACCTCTGGTTCTACCTCTGTCTCTACCTCTGTCTCTGTCTCTACCTCTGTATCTACCTCTACCTCTGTATCTACCTCTACCTCTGTATCTACCTCTACCTCTGTATCTACCTCTGTCTCTGTCTCTACGTCTACCTCTGTCTCTACGTCTACCTCTGTCTCTACGTCTACCTCTGTCTCTACCTCTGTCTCTACCTGTCTCTACCTCTACCTCTACATCTGTCTCTACCTCTGTCTCTACCTCTACCTATGTCTCCACCTCTCTCTCTGTCTCTACCTCTACCTCTGTCTCTGTCTCTGTCTCTGTCTCTGTCTCTATCTCTGTCTCTGTCTCTATCTCTGTCTCTGTCTCTGTCTCTGTCTCTGTCTCTGTCTCTACCTCTGTCTCTACCTCTGTCTCTACCTCTGTCTCTACGTCTACCTCTGTCTCTACCTCTGTCTCTGTCTCTACCTCTGTCTCTGTCTCTACCTCTGTCTCTGTCTCTACCTCTGTCTCTGTCTCTACCTCTGTCTCTACCTCTACCTCTACCTATGTCTCCACCTCTCTCTCTGTCTCTACCTCTACCTCTACCTCTGTCTCTACCTCTACCTCTACCTCTACCTCTACCTCTACCTCTGTCTCTGTTTCTACCTCTACCTCTGTCTCTGTCTCTGTCTCTGTCTCTGTCTCTGTCTCTGTCTCTGTCTCTGTCTCTGTCTCTGTCTCTACCTCTATCTCTACATTTGATCTATAATACAGATGGGAGTGGCCATAGGATCTATAATATAGATGGGAGTGGCCATAGGATCTATAATACAGATGGGAGTGGCCATAGGATCTATAATACTGATGGGAGTGGCCATATGATCTATAATACTGATGGGAGTGGCCATAGGATCTATAATACAGATGGGAGTGGCCATAGGATCTATATTACTGATGGGAGTGGCCACAGGATCTATAATACAGATGGGAGTGGCCATAGGATCTATAATACAGATGGGAGTGGCCATAGGATCTATAATACAGATGGGAGTGGCCATAGGATCTATAATACAGATGGGAGATGGGGTTCAGGGCTGGCCATAGGATCTATAATACAGATGGGAGTGGCCATAGGATCTATAATACTGATGGGAGATGAGGTCTAGGGCTGGCCATAGGATCTATAATGCAGTTGGGAGTGGCCATAGGATCTATAATGCAGTTGGGAGTGGCCATAAGATCTATAATACAGATGGGAGTGGCCATATGATCTATAATACTGATGGGAGTGGCCATAGGATCTATAATACAGATGGGAGTGGCCATAGGATCTATAATACTGATGGGAGTGGCCATATGATCTATAATACTGATGGGAGTGGCCATAGGATCTATAATACAGATGGGAGTGGTCATAGGATCTATAATACAGATGGGAGTGGCCATAGGATCTATAATACTGATGGGAGATGAGGTCCAGGGCTGGCCATAGGATATATAATGCAGATGGGAGTGGCCATAGGATCTATAATACAGATGGGAGTGGCCATAGGATCTATAATACGGATGTGAGATGGGTCCAGGGCTGTTGGGTCTATAATACTGATGTGACATGGGGTTCAGGGCTGGCCATAGGATCTATAATACTGATGGGAGATGGGGTCCAGGGCTGTTGGGTCTATAATACTGATGGGAGATGGGTCCAGGGCTGTTGGGTCAATAATACTGATGGGAGATGGGTACAGGGCTGTTGGGTCTATAATACTGATGGGAGATGGGTCCAGGGCTGTTGGGTCTATAATACTGATGGGAGATGGGTCCAGGGCTGTTGGGTCTATAATACTGATGGGAGATGGGGTCCAGGGCTGTTGGGTCTATAATACTGATGGGAGATGGGTCCAAGGCTGTTGGGTCTATAATACTGATGGGAGATGGGTTCAGGGCCATAGGATCTATAATACTGATGGGAGATGGGGTCCAGGGCTGTTGGGTCTATAATACTGATGGGAGATGGGGTCCAGGGCTGTTGGGTCTATAATACTGATGGGAGATTGGTCCAAGGCTGTTGGGTCTATAATACTGATGGGAGATGGGGTCAGGGCCATAGGATCTATAATACTGATGGGAGATGGGTTCAGGGCTGTTGGGTCTATAATACTGATGGGAGATGGGGTCCAGGGCTGTTGGGTCTATAATACTGATGGGAGATGGGTTCAGGGCCATAGGATCTATAATACTGATGGGAGATGGGGTCCAGGGCTGTTGGGTCTATAATACTGATGGGAGATGGGGTCCAGGGCTGTTGGGTCTATAATACTGATGGGAGATGGGTTCAGGGCTGTTGGGTCTATAATACTGATGGGAGATGGGTTCAGGGCCATAGGATCTATAATACTGACGGGAGATGGGTCCAGGGCTGTTGGGTCTATAATACTGATGGGAGATGGGTCCAAGGCTGTTGGGTCTATAATACTGATGGGAGATGGGTTCAGGGCTGTTGGGTCTATAATACTGATGGGAGATGGGTCCAGGGCTGTTGGGTCTATAATACTGATGGGAGATGGGGTCCAGGGCTGTTGGGTCTATAATACTGATGGGAGATGGGTTCAGGGCCATAGGATCTATAATACTGATGGGAGATGGGGTCCAGGGCTGTTGGGTCTATAATACTGATGGGAGATGGGGTCCAGGGCTGTTGGGTCTATAATACTGATGGGAGATGGGTTCAGGGCTGTTGGGTCTATAATACTGATGGGAGATGGGTTCAGGGCCATAGGATCTATAATACTGATGGGAGATGGGTCCAGGGCTGTTGGGTCTATAATACTGATGGGAGATGGGTCCAGGGCTGTTGGGTCTATAATACTGATGGGAGATGGGTCCAGGGCTGTTGGGTCTATAATACTGATGGGAGATGGGTCCAGGGCTGTTGGGTCTATAATACTGATGGGAGATGGGTCCAGGGCTGTTGGGTCTATAATACTGATGGGAGATGGGTTCAGGGCTGTTGGGTCTATAATACTGATGGGAGATGGGGTCCAGGGCTGTTGGGTCTACTGTTCAATAGCATAACTATCACCAGTGACCTCCTTCCTGACCCCACATGTCCCTTTCCATTTAAACTTCCTGTCCATATTGCTGTTTTCGCTCCCCCAGACCTGTTCCCTTGTAATGATCTCCCCCTTTTTCCCATTCTCCCCCTCTGCCCTCCGCCTATTCTCCTCTCCCCCTCTCCCACTATCTTCCTCCCCACCTCTCTCCCATTTATCCGCTCCCCATCTCTATGTTCCTTTAGGGGAGGCAGGTAGTCTGGCGGGTTGGAGCATTGGGCCAGTAAGCGAAAGATTGCTGGATCGAATCCCTGAGCTGACAAGGTAAAACAAAATCTGTTGTTCTGCCCCTGAGCAAGGCAGTTAACCCACTGTTCCCCCCTGGGCCCCTGCACCTCTCTGATTCAGAGGGGTTGGGTTAAATGCGGAAGACACATTTCAGTTGAATGCATTCAGTTGTACAACTGACTAGGTATTTCCCCTCTCTGCCTCTCGTCCTGTTCCCATGTAATGAGGACATTTCTCTTCAGTGAGGGTTAATGGTGGGCCCGGTAGACCGACCTCCCTCCCGCAACCACCCTGCATTCCTTCTGAAACCTCCCTGTCCACGCCAGGCAATTTCAACACAGAGAATGAATCTCAAATGACAGCCTATTCACTATTCAGTGCACTACTTTTGATTAGGACTCATAGGCCTCTGGTGAAAAGTAGTACACTATGTAGGGAATAGGGTTTTCATTAGGGACGTAGAAGGAATCTCTTTTCTCTCTCTCTGTAGAGCCAGAGTCCATTCAGGCCCTTAACGAGGCAGGTAAATCTAATTCCAACAGGCAATGGGTTTGGAAATAGCCACTGAGGTTCTGTACCAGACTGGACTGGTCAGACGGAGACCAGTCTCTCCCGCTGGGGAAAAAAATTCAGCTCTCCTGAAGCGAGACACAATGGAGGACACAGCTGTTATCTCTGCTGTTGGTCCTGTTTCTATCATTAATTTCCCCCTCGGGCACAATAGAGAGGAAGTCATGAGAATCCTGTCAATCCTGTTCCTTTGTGTCGCACCTTGATGAGGTCATCGGCTCAAGGTGGCCAGTGATGACCTCGGCACTCAACCGCAAGGGGCAGAGCAAACTGAGGACCACACAAATCACAACAGGAAAAACTGTTCAAGCAATACAACAAGAATGCACTGCTTCAGCAAAACAGAAGTCAACTTTTAGGGGATTAAACAGAATACACTGAGGCTGAGGACCACACACTAATACTGTACAGGCAACAGTATAAGAATACACTGAGGCTGAGGACCACACACTAATACTGTACAGGCAACAGCATAAGAATACACTGAGGCTGAGGACCACACACTAATACTGTACAGGCAACAGTATAAGAATACACTGAGGCTGAGGACCACACACTAATACTGTACAGGCAACAGCATAAGAATACACTGAGGCTGAGGACCACACACTAATACTGTACAGGCAACAGCATAAGAATACACTGAGGCTGAGGACCACACACTAATACTGTACAGGCAACAGTATAAGAATACACTGAGGCTGAGGACCACACACTAATACTGTACAGGCAACAGTATAAGAATACACTGAGGCTGAGGACCACACACTAATACTGTACAGGCAACAGTATAAGAATACACTGAGGCTGAGGACCACACACTAATACTGTACAGGCAACAGTATAAGAATACACTGAGGCTGAGGACCACACACTAATACTGTACAGGCAACAGCATAAGAATACACTGAGGCTGAGGACCACACACTAATACTGTACAGGCAACAGCATAAGAATACACTGAGGCTGAGGACCACACACTAATACTGTACAGGCAACAGCATAAGAATACACTGAGGCTGAGGACCACACACTAATACTGTACAGGCAACAGCATAAGAATACACTGAGGCTGAGGACCACACACGAATACTGTACAGGCAACAGCATAAGAATACACTGAGGCTGAGGACCACACACTAATACTGTACAGGCAACAGTATAAGAATACACTGAGGCTGAGGACCACACACTAATACTGTACAGGCAACAGTATAAGAATACACTGAGGCTGAGGACCACACACTAATACTGTACAGGCAACAGCATAAGAATACACTGAGGCTGAGGACCACACACTAATACTGTACAGGCAACAGCATAAGAATACACTGAGGCTGAGGACCACACACTAATACTGTACAGGCAACAGTATAAGAATACACTGAGGCTGAGGACCACACACTAATACTGTACAGGCAACAGTATAAGAATACACTGAGGCTGAGGACCACACACTAATACTGTACAGGCAACAGCATAAGAATACACTGAGGCTGAGGACCACACACTAATACTGTACAGGCAACAGTATAAGAATACACTGAGGCTGAGGACCACACACTAATACTGTACAGGCAACAGCATAAGAATACACTGAGGCTGAGGACCACACACTAATACTGTACAGGCAACAGCATAAGAATACACTGAGGCTGAGGACCACACACTAATACTGTACAGGCAACAGTATAAGAATACACTGAGGCTGAGGACCACACACTAATACTGTACAGGCAACAGTATAAGAATACACTGAGGCTGAGGACCACACACTAATACTGTACAGGCAACAGCATAAGAATACACTGAGGCTGAGGACCACACACTAATACTGTACAGGCAACAGCATAAGAATACACTGAGGCTGAGGACCACACACTAATACTGTACAGGCAACAGCATAAGAATACACTGAGGCTGAGGACCACACACTAATACTGTACAGGCAACAGCATAAGAATACACTGAGGCTGAGGACCACACACTAATACTGTACAGGCAACAGCTTAAGAATACACTGAGGCTGAGGACCACACACTAATACTGTACAGGCAACAGCATAAGAATACACTGAGGCTGAGGACCACACACTAATACTGTACAGGCAACAGCATAAGAATACACTGAGGCTGAGGACCACACACTAATACTGTACAGGCAACAGCATAAGAATACACTGAGGCTGAGGACCACACACTAATACTGTACAGGCAACAGCATAAGAATACACTGAGGCTGAGGACCACACACTAATACTGTACAGGCAACAGCATAAGAATACACTGAGGCTGAGGACCACACACTAATACTGTACAGGCAACAGCATAAGAATACACTGAGGCTGAGGACCACACACTAATACTGTACAGGCAACAGCATAAGAATACACTGAGGCTGAGGACCACACACTAATACTGTACAGGCAACAGCATAAGAATACACTGAGGCTGAGGACCACACACTAATACTGTACAGGCAACAGCATAAGAATACACTGAGGCTGAGGACCACACACTAATACTGTACAGGCAACAGCATAAGAATACACTGAGGCTGAGGACCACACACTAATACTGTACAGGCAACAGCATAAGAATACACTGAGGCTGAGGACCACACACTAATACTGTACAGGCAACAGCATAAGAATACACTGAGGCTGAGGACCACACACTAATACTGTACAGGCAACAGCATAAGAATACACTGAGGCTGAGGACCACACACTAATACTGTACAGGCAACAGCATAAGAATACACTGAGGCTGAGGACCACACACTAATACTGTACAGGCAACAGCATAAGAATGCACCGCTCTAAGCAAAACACAACAGATGTCAAATAAACATGACTTTATTTGGCTCTACACTAAAAGAGGATTTCAGTTCAGTTCATGTACTGTATAGCCCTTCTGTTATAAATGAAAACAATACCCAACACTCAATCCTCAGACACATCACACAACAATGTTCTCTGACCATATTTTAGCAAGTCCATCAAATGAATGCGCACCCAATGTACTTTACATTCACTTAGTGCGAGATCGAGAGTGTCTGTTGAACACGTTCATATGCTAGGGGCTGAGTCCCAAACGACGCTCTATTCCCTACATAGTGCACTACTTTTGACCAGGGCCCACAGGGCTCTCGTCAAATCTAGTGTAGTATGTAGGGAATAGGGTGCCATTTTTGTAATTCAGCCGACATGTACCGGAGGCTGGAGGCAGTAAGAAACATGTTATTTCTAGTGGGGCGCTGATCAGCTGTTTGTTCACCCGCCAGCAATTTCTGATAATCCATCTGCAACCGCCCGACTATGTGATAAGGTGTAAATCTGAGACCCACATTGACCCTAACCCGCTAATATATAAAATGCGCTGAATGCAGTCTAAGGCATCCCAGTGCTAGCTGTGCCACTAGAGATCCTGGTTCGAGTCCAGCCTCTGTCGCAGCCAGCTGCGACCGGGAGACACATGGGACAGCGCACAATTGGCCCAGCGTCGTCCGGGTTAGGGGAGGGTTTAGCCGGGCGAGGATGTTCTTGTCCCATCGCGCACTAGTGACTCCTGTGGCGGTCCGGGCGCAGAGCACGCTGACACGGTCGCCCAGGTGTACGGTGTTTCCTCCGACAAGTTGCTGGCTTCCGGGTTAAGCGGGCATTGTGTCAAGAAGCAGTGGCTTGGCTGGGTCGTGTTTCGGGGGACGCACGGCTCTCGACCTTCGCCTCTCCCGAGTCCGTACGGGACTTGCAGCGATGGGTCAAGAATGTAACTACCAAATGGACGAACTTGGGGAGTAAAAGGGGTAAAAAATACAATAAAAAATTGTAATATATTTTTTAACCAATTATAAAAAAGCAACAACAAAAAATCTAAATATTTACAAATTACAAAAAAATATATATATAATTTATTAAAAAATATAGACTTCTTAAACCTCTCTGGAATAACGGGACGGTAGCGTCCCACCTGGCCAATAGCCAGGGAAAATGTAGAGCGCCAAATTCAAAAAATTATATAAAATCAAACTTTCATTAAATCACACATATAAGATACCAAATTAAAGCTACACTAGTTGTGAATCCAGCCAACATGTCAGATTTCAAAAAGGCTTTTCGGCGAAAGCATAAGATGCTATTATCTGTAGATAGCACAATGTCAACAAAGAGAGTGTAGCATATTTCAACCCTGCCTGCGCTACTCAAAACGCAGATATAAAATATGAAACATGTATTACCTTTGACGAGATTCTTTTGTTGGCACTCCAATATGTCCCATAAACATCACAAATGGTCCTTTTGTTCGATTAATTCCGTCCATATATATCCAAATTGTCCATTTATTTGGCGCCGTTGATCCAGAAAAAAACAGCTTCCAATTTGCGTAGTCACTACAAAATATCTCAAAAATTACCTCTAAACTTTGCCAAAACATTTCAAAGTACTTTTGTAATACAACTTAAGGTATTTGTAAACGTTAATAATCGATCAAATTGAAGACGGGTCTATCTGTTTTCAATACAGGAGATCAACAAACAAACGCTACATTTTTTAGTCTTGCGCAACACTCAAACAGTACACATGACGTTACTCTACTTCCTGATGGCCTTCTTCTTCATTGCACAAATGAATAACCTCAACCTATTTCCTAAGACTGGTGACATCCAGTGGAAGCAGTAGGAACTGAGATCACAGTGATTAGAAATCTGGCTTTCCAATGAAACCTCATTGAACAGACAGTGACTTAAAAAAAAAAATGTTTTATGGTTATTCCTCTGGGTTTTGCCTGCTACATAAGTTCTGTTATACTTACAAATATGATTCAAACAGTTTTAGAAACTTCAGAGTGTTTTCTATCCAAATCTACTAATAATGTGCACATCTTATATTCTGGGGATGAGTAGAAGTTGAAATAGGGCACGCTATTTTTCCCAAAATGAAAACTCTGCCCCCTATCCTAGAGAAGTTAAATCATTGTTGGTTAAAGGCTTGTATGTAAGCATTTCCCTGTAAGGTCTACACCTGTTGTGTTCGGCGCATGTGACAAATAACATTTGAATTGATTTGATTTACCCCCAACACCACCTCTACACTGTTCCCTCTACACCTCCTCAATCCCTCCCTCTAACGCTCTACCTCCCTCTAACTCTCTACCTCCCCTAACCCTCTACCTCCCCTAACCCTCTACCTCCCTCTAACCCTCTACCTCCCTCTAACTCTCTACCTCCCTCTAACCCTCTACCTCCCTCTAACTCTCTACCTCCCTCTAACCCTCTACCTCCCTCTAACCCTCTACCTCCCTCTAACCCTTTACCTCCCTCTAACTCTCTACCTCCCCCTAACCCTCTACCTCCCCCTAACTCTCTACCTCCCTCTAACCCTCTACCTCCCTCTAACCCTCTACCTCCCTCTAACTCTCTACCTCCCTCTAACTCTCTACCTCCCTCTAACTCTCTACCTCCCTCTAACTCTCTACCTCCCTCTAACCCTCTACCTCCCTCTAACCCTCTACCTCCCTCTAACCCTCTACCTCCCCCTAACCCTCTACCTCCCTCTAACCCTCTACCTCCCTCTAACCCTCTACCTCCCTCTAACCCTCTACCTCCCTCTAACCCTCTACCTCCCTCTAACCCTTTACCTCCCTCTAACTCTCTACCTCCCTCTAACCCTCTACCTCCCTCTAACCCTCTACCTCCCCCTAACCCTCTACCTCCCTCTAACCCTTTACCTCCCTCTAACTCTCTACCTCCCTCTAACCTTCTACCTCCCTCTAACCTTCTACCTCCCTCTAACCCTCTACCTCCCCCTAACCCTCTACCTCCCTCTAACCCTTTACCTCCCTCTAACTCTCTACCTCCCTCTAACCCTCTACCTCCCTCTAACCCTCTACCTCCCCCTAACCCTCTACCTCCCTCTAACCCTTTACCTCCCTCTAACTCTCTACCTCCCTCTAACCCTCTACCTCCCTCTAACCCTCTACCTCCCCCTAACCCTCTACCTCCCTCTAACCCTTTACCTCCCTCTAACTCTCTACCTCCCTCTAACCCTCTACCTCCCTCTAACCCTCTACCTCCCCCTAACCCTCTACCTCCCTCTAACCCTTTACCTCCCTCTAACTCTCTACCTCCCTCTAACCCTCTACCTCCCTCTAACCCTTTACCTCCCTCTAACCCTTTACCTCCCTCTAACGCTCTACCTCCCTCTAACCCTCTACCTCCCTCTAACTCTCTACCTCCCTCTAACTCTCTACCTCCCTCTAACCCTTTACCTCCCTCTAACTCTCTACCTCCCTCTAACCCTCTACCTCCCTCTAACCCTTTACCTCCCTCTAACTCTCTACCTCCCCCTAACCCTCTACCTCCCTCTAACCCTCTACCTCCCTCTACCTCCCTCTAACCCTTTACCTCCCTCTAACTCCCTACCTCCCTCTAACCCTTTACCTCCCTCTAACTCTCTACCTCCCCCTAACCCTCTACCTCCCTCTAACCCTTTACCTCCCTCTACCTCCCTCTAACCCTCTACCTCCCTCTAACTCTCTACCTCCCTCTAACTCTCTACCTCCCTCTAACCCTCTACCTCCCTCTAACCCTTTACCTCCCTCTAACCCTCTACCTCACTCTAACCCTCTACCTCCCTCTAACCCTCTACCTCCCTCTAACTCTCTACCTCCCTCTAACTCTCTACCTCCCTCTAACCCTCTACCTCCCTCTAACCCTCTACCTCCCTCTAACCCTCTACCTCCCTCTAACTCTCTACCTCCCTCTAACTCTCTACCTCCCTCTAACCCTCTACCTCCCTCTAACCCTCTACCTCCCTCTAACCCTTTACCTCCCTCTAACCCTCTACCTCCCCCTAACCCTCTACCTCCCTCTAACCCTCTACCTCCCTCTAACCCTCTACCTCCCTCTAACCCTCTACCTCCCTCTAACCCTCTACCTCCCTCTAACCCTCTACCTCCCCCTAACCCTCTACCTCCCTCTAACCCTCTACCTCCCTCTAACCCTCTACCTCCCTCTAACCCTCTACCTCCCTCTAACCCTCTACCTCCCTCTAACTCTCTACCTCCCTCTAACTCTCTACCTCCCCCTAACCCTCTACCTCTTCCTAACCCTCTACGACCCAACACCGCCTCTACACTGGAGAGAGGAAGAGATGAAGAGAGAGACAGAAAGTCTAACTGTCTAGGCTCTAAATTAATTCTGGCTTCTCTTCATACCAACCCTCATCGCTGTCACTCCACCTCCTCAAGCCTTCAAAATAGCCTTGATGCTTTCTTCCACTCTACACAGGAAATAGACAGAGACAGAGAGAAGAAGTTAAATAAACAACTAGAAAGAGAGACAGAGGAGAGGGGGGTGAAAGAGAGGGGGGAGATAGAGAACGAGACACAGAGAGAGGGGGAATAGAGAATGAGACAGATAGAGAGAGAGGAGGGAGATAGAGAATGAGACAGAGAGAGAGGGGGAATAGAGAATGAGACAGATAGAGAGAGAGGGGAGAGAGAGAGAGCAGTCTATCAGTCTATCTAGTCCATTTTCAAAGTATTGAAAAATGACTCTACAAGGACCATGTATTACCCCCTGGAGAGATGAGGAGAAAGAAGAACCAGACATTTCCTTTAACCCATCCTCTCATCCTTCCCTCATCTCATCCTCTCATCCTCTCACCCTCTCATCCTCTCACCCTCTCATCCTCTCACCCTCTCACCCGCTCACCCTCTCATCCTCTCATCCTTTCACCATCTCACCCTCTCATCCTCTCATCCTCTCATCCTCTCATCCTCTCATCCTCTCATTCTCTCATTCTCTCATCCTCTCATCCTCTCATCCTCTCATCCTCTCACCCTCTCACCATCTCATCCTCTCATCCTCTCATCCTTCCATCATCTCATCCTCTCATCCTCTCACATTCTCATCTTCTCATCCTTCCATCCTCTCACCCTCTCATCCTCTCATCCTTCCATCCTCTCACCCCCTCAACCTCTCATCCTCTCACCTTCTCATCCTCTCATCCTTCCATCATCTCATCCGTCCATCCTCTCATCCTCTCATCCCCTCACCCTCTCATCATCTCATCCTCTCATCCTCTCACCCTCTCACCCTCTCATTCTTCCATGTTCTCATTCTCTCATCCTTCCATCATCTCATCCTATCATCCTCTCATCCTTCCATCCTCTCATCCTCTCATCCTCTCATCCTCTCATCCTTCCATCCTCTCATCCTCTCAACCTCTCACCTTCTCATCCTCTCATCCTTCCATCCCCTCACCCTCTCATCATCTCATCCTCTCATCCTCTCACCCTCTCACCCTCTCATCCTTCCATCATCTCACCCTCTCATCCTTCTATGTTCTCATCCTCTCATCCTCTCATCCTTCCATCATCTCATCCTTCCATCCTCTCACCCTCTCACCCTCTCATCCTCTCATCCTTCCATGTTCTCATCCTCTCATCCTCTCATCCTTCCATCATCTCATCCTCTCACCCTCTCATCCTTCCATGTTCTCATCCTCTCACTCTCTCATCCTTCCATCATCTCATCCTTCCATCCTTCCATCCTCTCATCCTCTCATCCTCTCACCCTCTCAACCCTCTCACCCTCTCATCCTCTCATCCTTCCATCCTCTCATCCTTCCATCCTCTCACCCTCTCATCCTTCCATGTTCTCATCCTCTCACTCTCTCATCCTCTCACCCTCTCATCCTCTCATCCTTCCACCCTCTCATCCTTCCATCCTCTCACCCTCTCACCCTTCCATCCTCTCATCCTCTCACCCTCTCATCTTCTCATCCTCTCACCCTCTCATCTTCTCATCTTCTCATCCTCTCACCCTCTCATCCTCTCATCCTCTCATCTACTCATCCTCTCATCCTCTCACCCTCTCATCTTCTCATCCTCTCACCCTCTCATCTTCTCATCTTCTCATCCTCTCACCCTCTCATCCTCTCATCCTCTCATCTTCTCATCCTCTCATCCTCTCACCTTCTCACCCTCTCATCCTCTCACCCTCTCATCCTCTCATCCTGTAGTTAATAAGACATCAACGGATATGGACTGAGCAACAACAACAACAACAAAAACGGTAAGCTGGACGGGAGGAGAGGAGACAGCATCGGGACGGAAGCTATTGTTCCAGATATGGCTGGTCTCTGTTACTGCAGATCAAAATCAATTGAACATGTCAGTGAAGATCAGCAGGCAGAACACTGTGGTCTGTTCAGTTTGGACTATACTATTAGTAATTGCCCTACAGGGACAGATAAAGTTGTCTGAATTGAATAGACTTGACTATGTCAGAGGCCTGGAGTTATTGGACTTACATAAATAGCATGAAGCCACTGTATGATTGAAAAGAAAAAAAGAAAGAAAGAGAAAGAGAGGAAGAAAGAAAGAAAAGCTGGACTGTTTCTGGACTCTGCACACTGTTTGAAATGGAGAAATGGAGGTTTGATTGAATGACAAATGGCACAGTGGCTCTAGGTGTTGTTACCTAAAGCTGATGCTGCCGTAGATGCATCCTGACTCTGCTTGACAAACAGCTTGGTCACTAGCTTTACAAGGATCACATTATGACAAATTAAACATTTTTCTCTCATTCCCCACATCCCCTCTCTTTCTCGTGAACAGTGCATTGAAATCCCCATTGTATCTCGCACGATTTTAAATGTTTATTCAACACACCATGCTAATTTCTCTCTCTTTATCTCCCTCCTTCCCTCCCTCCTTGAGACTCCTTCTTCCCAACGCTCCTCTTCTTCCTTAACCGAACCCCCTCCTGAGGGAAATACGACGTCCTGCTGTTGCTGGGAAACGGAAGAAGAGGACTGAGAAACGAGACCGGTTGAATGTCAACAAAACGTGGCATGGCCATGCCGCTGCAATATCTGAACTCTAGACAGAGTGACAACCAGGGTTTTGCTAAACCTAAACTCTTCACGTTACAACCCAGCATCTTAGAACTGGGAAAAGGTCTGTAACTTCAGCTCTCCCGTATACACTGCTATCGCTTCATTTCACTCATATTTAAGATCACCTCTAGAGGTCATTATGTCACGTTTAAGGAACAAAAACGTGTTCTATTAAACTTTATTTTTTTATTTTTATGATCAATAAATATAATATTTTTTTAACGGAGTTGCGAAGCTCTGACGACGACTATGTTTTCATCTAACCCCATCGCCGCACTGCGTATTTTGGACTTTATTGATAACGACGCATCGCAGCACATGGGCAGTCACGTTACAACACTTCCTGTTTTAGAAATGCTAACGACGCATCGCAGCACATGGGCAGTCACGTTACAGCACTTCCTGTTTTAGAAATGCTAACGACGCATCGCAGCACATGGGCAGTCACGTTACAGCACTTCCTGTTTTAGAAATGCTAACGACGCATCGCAGCACATGGGCAGTCACGTTACAGCACTTCCTGTTTTAGAAATGCTAACGACGCATCACAGCACATGGGCAGTCACGTTACAACACTTCCTGTTTTAGAAATGCTAACGACGCATCGCAGCACATGGACAGTCACGTTACAACACTTCCTGTTTTAGAAATGCTAACGACGCATCACAGCACATGGGCAGTCACGTTACAGCACTTCCTGTTTTAGAAATGCTAACGACGCATCACAGCACATGGGCAGTCACGTTACAACACTTCCTGTTTTAGAAATGCTAACGACGCATCGCAGCACATGGGCAGTCACGTTACAACACTTCCTGTTTTAGAAATGCTAACGACGCATCGCAGCACATGGGCAGTCACGTTACAGCACTTCCTGTTTTAGAAATGCTAACGACGCATCGCAGCACATGGGCAGTCACGTTACAGCACTTCCTGTTTTAGAAATGCTAACGACGCATCGCAGCACATGGGCAGTCACGTTACAGCACTTCCTGTTTTAGATTGGTCCTCACCTCAAACATATAATGTGTACATGCTGATTTCCCTTTTGCTTAACTATGAGATATGAGATTCAAGATGAGATTCAAGATGTGAAGGTCTCCTCCGTTAGTTCAATTCAAACTGTATTTTAACGGTTTCAACCACACAGCCATACATGACATACAGACACGCAGAGAATGTCTTCCATTGCAACTCAGGCCGGCTAAATCATTCACAGTTTCGAATCAGAGAGTCTTCAATTTGTGTTCCAATCCAGGCGTCCTCACCCTGAACCTCAACCAGACTCAGCCAAGCATAGACACACACACACACACACACACACACACACACACACACACACACACACACACACACACACACACACACACACACACACACACACACACACACACACACACACACACACACACACACACACACACACACAAACCCCCTTCATTTGAATAGAAAAGTACCCAAGTTTGGCAGTACGCCAGTGGATCTAGCTAGCGGAGCGGAGCGGCCAATGTATTGCCAACCCATTGTACCGTTACCGTTCTGTCCCCCTTAGCCAAATCTTTTCTGTCTTTAAATGGCCGTTGGGCAGATTTAGGTCAAATATTTAACAGTTTAACTCCGACATGAATGAATCAGAGTGAAACTGAACGTATAATAACACCAACAGATCTGGGACTAGGTTAGATGTCCTCCTGATGGGGGGGGGGACTACTTCTGCCTCATCAGAGTGAAGGAGCACTGAAGACCAAGGTCAAATCACTATGGAGTGAGCACTATGAAGTGAGCACTATGAAGTGAGCACTATGGAGTGAGCACTATGGAGTGAGCACTATCAAGTGAGCACTATGAAGTGAGCACTATGGAATGAGCACTATGGAATGAGCACTATGAAGTGAGCACTATGAAATGAGCACTATGGAGTGAGCACTATGAAGTGAGCACTAGGGAATGAGCACTATGAAGTGAGCACTATGAAGTGAGCATTATGGAATGAGCACTATGGAGTGAGCACTAGGGAATGAGCACTATGAAGTGAGCACTAGGGAATGAGCACTATGGAGTGAGCACTATGGAATGAGCACTATGGAATGAGCACTATGGAATGAGCACTATGGAGTGAACACTATGGAGTGAGCACTAGGGAATGAGCACTATGGAATGAGCACTATGGAATGAGCACTATGGAATGAGCACTATGGAGTGAGCACTAGGGAATGAGCACTATGGAGTGAGCACTATGGAGTGAGCACTAGGGAATGAGCACTATGGAATGAGCATTCATTTGTATGAAGAATTGTGTGTCCCAAATTGCACCTTCTACATATAGTGCACTATATAGAGGATAGGCTGGGAGGCAGACAATAATATACATTAATTGGGTGTTTGTTTTGTCCTATTTGGAAATGTGTTTGTGCATATCTCACCTCCCCCTGAGACCCCCGGAGAGTGCAGTCACGGACAGGGTCAATGACAGCCTTGCTCAAGGGCACATCAACAGATTGTTCACCTGGTCGGCTCGGGGATTCGAACTGGCAACCTTTCGGTTACTGGCCCAATGCTATGACTGCTAGTCTTCCCGCTGCCCCATACGGTCTTCCACTTTGGGTTTATGGAGTGTGGAGGCTTCTCCAACAGACAGAGACAGAGAGCTGGCAATTATTTTCGGTCAGTGTGCGATTCGTCTGCGGCACAAAATAGTCTGCTCTTAAAATAAATCTCAGGGCAGGGCGGAAATTACTAGGCATTTACATCTGCAGGATGCAGAGATATAGAGATAGATCCACCTGCTCTGCTCTGGCTCTGCTCTGCAAATCAACACATACACACACACACACACACACACACACACACACACACACACACACACACACACACACACACACACACACACACACACACACACACACACACACACACACACACACACACACACGCTTCATGGTAAATATGAAGGTTTTATGGCACATGTACAGGCAGAATGTGTGGTGTATTAACTAGTGGTTTGCTGAAGGGCCGTATAACTCTCGATCCCCTTACGTCATCCAGCCGGCCAGAGTATCATTACCCAGCTAGAGTTAGAGGCTGTTACATGTAACATTACCCAGCTAGACTTAGAAACTGTAAC
This sequence comes from Salvelinus namaycush, assembly GCF_016432855.1. Taxonomy (NCBI): domain Eukaryota; kingdom Metazoa; phylum Chordata; class Actinopteri; order Salmoniformes; family Salmonidae; genus Salvelinus; species Salvelinus namaycush. Next base: position 41,275,244 of record NC_052317.1, read on the forward strand.
ATGTATCATTACCCAGCTAGAGTTAGAGGCTGTTTCATGTACCATTACCCAGCTAGAGTTAGAGGCTGTTACATGTACCGTTACCCAGCTAGAGTTAGAGAGTGTTACATGTAACATTACCCAGCTAGACTTAGAAACTGTAACATGTATCATTACCCAGCTAGAGTTAGAGGCTGTTTCATGTACCATTACCCAGCTAGAGTTAGAGGCTGTTACATGTATCATTATCCAGCTAGAGTTAGAGGCTGTAACATGTAACATTACCAAGCTAGAATTAGAGGCTGTAACATGTACCATTACCCAGCTAGAGTTAGAGGCTGTAACATGTATCATTACCCAGCTAGAGTTAGAGGCTGTAACATGTATCATTACCCAGCTAGAGTTAGAGGCTGTAACATGTATTATTAGCCAGCTAGAGTTAGAGGCTGTAACATGTAACATTACCCAGCTAGAGTTAGAGGCTGTAATATATACAGTGCCTTCAGAAAGAATTAACACCACTTGACATATTCCACATTTTGAATTCAAAATGGATTAAATTGATTTTTTTCTCTCACCGATCTACACACAATAACCCCATAATGAAAAAGTGAAAATGTGTTTTTAGAAATGGTAGCAATTTATTTTTGAAAATGAAATACAAAAATATCTAATTTACATTAGAATTCACACCTAAGAGTCAATACTTTGTAGAAGCACCTTTGGCAGCGATTACAGCTGTGAGTCATTCTGGGTAAGTCTCTAAGAGCTTTCCACACCTGGATTCTGCATTCGGCCATTATTATTTTCAAAATTCTTGAAGCTATCATGACTCAGGATATGACCCAGATGCAGACACAGGAGGCGGATAGTTCAGTTCTCAGAATAGTTATTATATCAAAGGGGCAGGCAAAGGGCAGGTCGAGGGCAGGCAAAGTGTTCGTAATCTAAGGCAGAGTCAATCAGGAACAGAAAGGCAGGCAGGATGAAAGGTCAGAACCAGGAAGACTAGAAAACAAAAACTTGAGAACAGGAGAAGTGGGAAACACGCTGGTAAGACCTGACAAAACAAGACGAACTGGCAACAGATAAACAGAAAAACTAGAAACAGGAGACAAAGGTATCACATCTGCTCCTGCCACGCCCTCTAGTGCTCATCTGGTGTCTCCTTGACCTGCTGCCACTCCCCCAGTGCTCTCTCCCTCTCCCTCTCCCTCTCCCTCTCCCTCTCTCCCTCTCTCCCTCTCTCTCTCTCCCTCTCTCCCTCTCCCTCTCCCTCTCCCTCTCCCTCTCCCTCTCCCTCTCCCTCTCCCGCTCCCTCTGTGTGTGTGATTGTGTGGGCAGAGACAGGTGTGCTGGAGTCAGAGCAGATCCCCACCAGCTGCAACCTGTTCCATAATCAAGACCTCTACAAATACTCAGTCCTGCCACTTCCACATCGCCAGGTCATAATCTCTGCCCAGTCAGTCCATGTTTCTAGACGTTTGTTCCTGTTGTCCTGTTGTGCCTGTTTTCCCTTACCTGACGCTGTTTTCCTCTCTGCTACAGTTCTGCCCACTCTGACTCTGGTCCCTGTCTCCAGTCCGACTTCTCGTCAGTCCTGATACTCTGTCCTGGATTCCCCACTCTACGCTCCCTTGGATTCCCCTCCGGACCTGCTTACCCTGTCCCCCACACCTCTCGCTCCAGCCTCCGCCTCCGCACTTGGATTCCGGCAACCAGCCCGAGCTTCCCCTGGCCTGCACTCAATCTTCCCCCCGTGTTTCAATAAATGCCTTGGTTACCTCATCACAGTCTCCTCGTCTGAGTCTGCTCTTTGATTCACCTGTTCCGCATGACAAAAAGGCTGTGAGACAAAGGTTTAATCCTAGACACATGGAAAGTGAGACGTATACGGAGGGTGCGGGGCAACAGAAGATGAACAGCAGTGGGGCTAAGGATTTTAGAAATGGGAAAGGGACGATAAAGCGGAGGGAAAGTTTACGGGAGTGGAGTGGCAGATCGGAGTGGCAGATCCCGAGTGGAGAGTCATAACCTCTGCCCGAGACGATAGCGGGGACAGGGGTCCGGTAGTGGTCCGCCTATCGCCGATACCTAGAGGTGGTCTTAAGAAGAGCTGACCGGGCTCTCTTCCAGGTACGCCGACAGCAGCAGATGAACATCTGGGCCGAGAGCATGCTGACTTCTTACTCTGCTCAGGGAAAAGCAGAGGCTGGTAACCCAAGGAACACTTGAAGGGCGAGAGACCAGTGGCCAAGCAGGGAAAGGTGTTGTGGGCGTAATCCACCCACATGAGTTGCTGGCTCCAGGTGGTGGGGTTGGCAGAGACGAGGCAACGAAGATTCGTCTCCAGGTCCTGATTGGCTTGCGCCGACTGGCCGGTAGATTGGGGATGAAACCCAGAGGACAGGCTGGCCGATGACCCAATGAAGGTGCAGAACACCTTTCAGAATCGGGACAAGAACTGAGGACCACGATCGGAGACCATGTTGACCGGAAGTCCATGGATCCGGAAAACGTGCTGTACCATGAGCTGGGCCATCTTCTTGGCTAAGGGTAACTTGGGAAGGGGAATGGAATGGGTGGCTTTGGAAAACCTATCCACCAACATAAGGATGGTGGTGTTGCCATCGGACGGAGGGAGACCAATGACAAAGTCCAGGGATATATGGAACCAGGGGCAGGAGAGAGTTTTATTATAAGACAGAGTATTATTCTGCGCACACACAGTGCAGGTGGCGACGAGCGTGGAGACATCAGGAACCATGTGGTCCACCAGGTCAGAGGAATGAGCCCATTCCAGGATAGGGATCGGGCAGAATCTTAGACAAACAACCAGTTAGGCAGTACCCACCCAGTCCGGCTGGGAACACTGCGCCTTGTGGACCAGGCTCTCGATATACCCCAGACAAGTGTAGCTTCCAGACAGGAGGTAGGGAGGAGGGTCTCTGGGTCAGACGGTGTAGCTGCGTAGCTCTGCAAGAGAGAGTGGGCATCAGGCTTCACATTCTTGGACCCAGGGTGGTAGGAGATGGTAAAATTAAAATGAGTGAATAACAGAGCCCAACGAGCCTGCCTTGCGTTAAGGCGCTTGGCGCTGTGGAAATATTCCATATTATTTTGATCGGTCCAGACTAAGAATGGATGTCCTTCTAGCCAGCACCATCTTGACCGCAAGACGTTCCCGATTTCCCACATCGTAGTTCCTCTCAGCGGGATTAAGACGATGGGACAGAAAAGCGAAGGGATGCAGCTTTTGGTCTAGGGCAGAATGCTAGGACAGGACAGCCCCCACTGACGGGACAGGTCCGGATGGATTAAGATGGGGGCTGTAGTGAATCGATGCTTGAGATCCGAAAACGCCCGGTCAGCGGCTGGGCACTACGTGTACAGAACCTTGGGTGAGGTGAGTGCAGAGAGGGGGGAAGCTAGGGTGCTGTAGTCCCAGATGAAGCGATGGTAGAAATGAGCAAATCCCAGGAAACTTTGAAGCTGCACTCTGGATGTGGGTTGGGGCCACTCCACCACCTCTCTCACCTTGTTAGGATCCATCTGAATGTTCCCTGCAGCGATGATTTATCCCAGAAAAGAGATAGTGGATTGATGGAATTCACATTTCTCAGCTTTAAAACCTCTTAAGGATCCGCCACTTTTTAAATGTTTTTGCCTAAAATGACATACCCAAATCTAACTGCCTGTAGCTCAGGCCCTGAAGCAAGGATATGCATATTCTTGGTACCATTTGAAAGGAAACATTTGAAATGTGAGAATAGGAATGTAGGAATGTAGGAGAATATAACACAATAGATCTGGTAAAATATAATACAAAGAAAAAACCAACCCTTCTTTTGTATTTTTTTTGTACCATCATCTTTCAAATGCAAGAGAAAGGCCATAATGTATTATTCCAGCCCAGGTGGAATTTAGATTTTGGCGACAAGATTGTAGCAGTGCATGTGCAAAGTTTTAGACTGATCCAATGAAGCATTGCATTTCTGTTTTTTTTTTATCAAGACTGCCCAAATGTGCCTAATTTATTAATTAATAACTTTTCATGTTCAAAACTGTGCACTCTCCTCAAACAATAGCATGGTATTATTTCACTGTAATAGCTACTGTAAATTGAACAGTGCAGTTAGGTTAACAAGAATTTAAGCTTTCTGCCAATATCAGATATGTCTATGTCCTGGGATATTTTCTTACAACCTCATGCTAATCGCATTAGCCTACATTAGCTCAACCGTCCCGTGAAAGGGAGACCGATCGCAAAGAAGTTGTTAACAAACAACTGGTTCTCCAGGAGGCGCTGAAGGACTTGTCGGACGTGGAGTACATGCTCTTGAGCCGAACGGGAAAAGACAAGAATGTCGCCGAGGTAAACAAACATGAACAGGTTCAACATGTCACGGAGCACATCGTTGACCAGGGCCTGGAACACTGCGTTGGTAAGTCCGAATGGCATAACCAGGTACTCATAGCTTCCACTATCAGTGTTAAAGGCTGGCTTCCATTCGTCTCCTTCCCGTATCCGAACCAGATGGTAGGTGTTCCGAAGGTCCAACTTTGAGAAAATGGTCGCCCCCTGGAGAGGTTCGAAAGCTGAGGAGAGGAGTGGTAGAGGGTAACTTTTTTTAACCTTGATGTCATTGAGGCCTCGGTAGTCGATACACGGGTGCAGGGTTTTGTCCTTCTTCTCCACAAAGAAGAACCTTGCGCCGGCCGGGGAGGTGGAAGGACTATTGAACCCTATAGCCAGAGAGTCCATAATGGACCTTCCATGGTCTTGGTCTCCGGACCAGACAGGGAATAAAGCTACCCCTGAGGTGGTGTAGTGCCTGGGAGGGGGTCAATGCGCAGTCATAGGATCGATGTGGAGGAAGAGATGTGGTGCAGGCCTTTTTGAAAACCTCCTGGAGGTCCTGGTACTCCGCAGGAATGGCTGAGAGATCTGAGACTTTTCCCAAGCCCGCAGGAAGACATCCAGGGACATGCTGCGCCGTCTTGAGACAATGCGCATGACAGAACGGGCTCCAACACAGGAAATAACCTGTAGTCCAGTCGATCAGGGTGTTGTGCCTCTGGAGCCATGACAATCCCAAAACCACGGGTACATGAGGAGACTCAATGAGCAAAAACTGCATGGACTCACTGTGGTTACCTGACACTCGCAGGTTGATGGGAATCATACTGTGTGTGACCCTGCCAAATGTCCGTCCAATGCTCTGGCATCCATGGAAATGTAGAGGGGTGGGGGGAGATGACCAGATAGGGTAGCGTACATAAAGCTCCCGTCGGCCCCAGAGTGCATGAGCACCTGGGGAAATTTAGACCGGTCACCCCACAGCAGGATAGCGTGGAGAGGAATACGAGTAATGGGAGATGGGAGACTCCCTGTACGGCGTTTGGTGATTTACTGGACAGATGGATATGTAATGTCCTGAAGTACCACAATACAGACAACTTTTGGAGTTCAGTCTGCGTAAACATTCCTCATGAGACAATCTAGCCCTGCCCAGTTGCAATGGCTCTGGAGGAGGCGAGTCGACAGTCCTCAATGATTCCCGAGGGAACTCGGGTAACATCGGATTCTCTCAGAAATGCATGCGAAGGGACCTCCGAGATTCTTCAGAGGTGAGGGGGAACCCATGGATGAGCACGTGTGGCCGGGAACAGACCTCCTCTCCCTGCTGCGTTCCCGTAACCGCCCATCGATCCTTATGGTCACGGCTATGAGTGAGTCGAGGTCCATGGGCAGCTCCCGGGCTGTGCGCCCATCTTTAAACCCCACTCCGGGTTCCAGGCAATCTATTCTGCCATCGTGCTAAAATCTACAGCGTACTCTGCCACATTACGGGAGTTTTGACGCAGCTGAAGTAGCTTCCGAGTCGCCTCTCTCCCGGGCACCTGAGAATCGAACACCTTCCTTACCTCCGTCATTAAATCCTCCAGACTAAGGCAAACGGTGGATTGTTGCTCCCACGCCGTTGTAGTCCAGGCGTGCGCCCTCCTAGGAATCAGCATTATAAGTTAAACCATCATCGAACGATCCGAAGGAAAAGAATAGGGCAGTAGCTCGAAGATGACAGAGCACTGGGAAAGAAACGCTTGGCAGGTTCCAGGATCCCCAGCGTAGTGCTCCGGAGGAAGTAAGCGGGGTTCTCGGGAAGTCGGGGTAGGTTGGGGAAAAGCACAGCTGGTAGCAGGGTTACTGAGAGTCTGGAAGGTTACCGTTGTGGCTTGCCGTCTAGTAGATAGTCCGCGGAATTGTTCCAACAAGGCATTGAAGGCGTGGTCATGGCCTTCCACCAAGGTATGGAGTTCCTCCACAAGGATATGAAGTAACTCCTCGTGTCTTCCAATGGTGGCTCCTTGGAGGGAGACAGAGTTGCGGAGCTGGTCCGAGTCTACTGGGTCAGTCATGGCCAGTTCGTACTATCACCCACTCAGGATATGACCTAGATGCAGACACAGGAGGCAGATAGTTCGGTCCTCAGAATATTTATTGTAACAAAGGGGCAGGTGTTCATAATCCAAAGCAGAGTCAATCAGGAACAGAACGGCAGGCAGGCTCAGGGTCAGGACAGGCAGAAAGGTCAGAACCAGGAAGACTAGAAAACAAACATTTTAGAACAGGAGAAACGGGAAACACGCTGGTAAGACCTGACATAACAAGACGAACTGGCAACAGACGAACAGAAAACGCAGGTATAAATACACAAGGAGATAATGGGGAAAAATAGGAGACATCTGGTCGGGGATGGAGACAAGCACAAGACAGGTGAAACAGGTCAGGGTGTGACAGTAGCTCTGTGAAGTCGGTAGTTGATCATTGCTAAACAACCCTTTTCAGGTCTTTCCATAGATTTTCAAGTAGGTTTAAGTCAAAACTGTAACTCGGCCACTGAAGAATATACACTGTCTTCTTTGTAAGCAACTCCAGTGTTGATTTGGCCTTGTGTTTTAGGTTATTGTCCTGCTGAAAGGTGAATTAATCTCCCAGCGTCTGGTGGAAAGCAGACTGAACCAGGTTTTCCTCGAGGATGTTGTTTCTTTTTCATCCTGAAAAACTCCCCAGTCCTTAACGATTACAAGCATACCCATAACATGATGTAGCCACCACTATGCTTGAAAATATGGAGAGTGGTACTCAGTAATGTGTTGTTTTGGATTTACCCCAAACATAACACTTTGTATTCAGGACAACAAGTTAAATGCTTTGCCACATTTGTTGCAGTTTTACTTTAGTGCCTGGTTGCAAACAGGATGCATGTTTTGGAATATATTTATTCTGTACAGCCTTCCTTTTTTCACTCTGTCATTTAGGTTAGTATTGTGGAGTAACTACAATGTTGTTGATCCATCCTCAGTTTTCTCCTATCACAGCCATTAAACTCTGTAACTGTTTTAAAGTCACCATTGGCCTCATGGTGAAATCCCTGAGTGGTTCCCTTCCTCTCCGGCATCTGAATTAGGAAGGACGCCTATGTCTGTCTAGTGACTGGGTGTATTGATACACCATCCAAAGTGTAATTAATAACTTCACCATGCTCAAAGGGATATTCAATGTCAGTTTTTTCTCTTACCCATTTACCAGTTGGTGCCCTTCTTTGTGAAGCCTTGGAAAACCTCCCTGGTCTTTGTGATTGAATCTGTCTTTGAAATGCACTGCTCGACTGATGAACCTGACATGTATGTGTGGAGTACAGAGATGAAGTAGTCATTCAACAATGTTAAACACTATTATGCAACCTGTCTTTAACCTTTCTAGGACACACGTTCCGCTAGCGGAACCCCCCCCAACATTCCGCTGAAAAGGCAGCGCGCGAAATTAAAAAATATTTTTTAGAAATATTTAACTTTTACACTTTAACAAGTCCAAAAGAGCAAATGAAAGATAAACATCTTGTTAATCTACCCATCGTGTCCGATTTTTAAAATGTTTTACAGCGAAAACACAACATATATTTATGTTAGATCACCACCAAATCCCAAAAATACACAGCCATTTTTCCCAGCCAAAGATAGTCACACAATAGCAAAAATAGAGATAAAACTAATCACTAACCTTTGATAATCTTCATCAGATGACACTCATAGGACATCATGTTACACAATACATTTATGTTTTGTTCGATAATGTGCATATTTATATCCACAAATCTCGGTTTACATTGGCGCCATGTTCAGAAATGCCTCCAAAATATCCGGAGTAATTACAGAGAGCCACGTCAAATAACAGAAATACTCATCATAAACTTTGATGAAAGATACATGTTTTACATATAATTAAAGATACACTGGTTATTAATGCAACCGCTGTGTCAGATTTTTTTTTAAACTTTAGTAAAAAGCACACCATGCAATAATCTGAGACGGCGCTCAGATTTAACTAGATTTCTCCGCCATGTTGGAGTCAACAGAAATACGAAATTACATCATAAATATTCCCTTACCTTTGATTATCTTCATCAGAATGCAATGCCAAGAATCCTATTTCCACAATAAATTGTTTTTTTTTGTTCGATAATGTCCATTACTTATGTCAAATTAGCAACTTTAGCTAGCATGTGTAGTACACGTGTCCAAACACTGGCGCAGATGCAGGCAAACGTCGGACGAAAACTTCAAAAAGTTATTACAAGTCGAATAAACTGGTCAAACTTAGTAGAGAATCAATCTTCAGGATGTTGTTATCATACTGTATATATCCAATAACGTTCCAACCGGAGCATTTCTTCATGTCTGTATAAGTAATGGCACACATTGCCATTCCATGACTAGCGCGCTTGACCAGGAACTGGCAATCTGCCAGACCAGTGACTGAAACACCTCCCATCCAGCCCCACATCACACTAGAGGCTTCATTCCACGTTCTACCTACTGTTGGCATCTAGTGGAAGGCGTAGAAAGTGCAAACAGATCCATATATTACAGGGAATTGAATAGGCGATGACTTTCACATCGACCCTTCTTAGAATTCTCACTTCCTGTTTGGAAGTTTGCCTGCCATATGAGTTCTGTTATACTCACAAACATAATTCAAACAGTTTTAGAAACTTCAGAGTGTTTTATATCCAATAGTAATAATAATATGCATATATTATCATCTGGGACAGAGTAGGAGGGAGTTCACTATGGGCACCAATTCATCCAAAAGTGAAAATGCTGCCCCCTATCTTAAAGCATATGTTAACTCCTGAACTTATTTAGGCTTTTCATAACAAAGGGGTTGAATATTTTTTTGACTCAAGACATTTCACCTTATCCTTTTTAATTAATTTGTAAAAATAAAAAAAAATAAAAAAAAACATATTTCCACTTTGACAAAAATATTCAACCCCTTTGTTATGAAAAGCCTAAATAAGTTCAGGAGTTAACATATGCTTTAAGATAGGGGGCAGCATTTTCACTTTTGGATGAATTGGTGCCCATAGTGAACTCCCTCCTACTCTGTCCCAGATGATAATATATGCATATTATTATTACTATTGGATATAAAACACTCTGAAGTTTCTAAAACTGTTTGAATTATGTTTGTGAGTATAACAGAACTCATTAAATTCAGGCTGTAACACAACAACATGTAGAAAAAAAGTCAAGCGGTGTGAATACTTTCTGAAGGTACTGTAGATACACTCTGGCATGGTTCCAGCATGTCCGTCAGGCTGTGTAGGAGGAAGTTGTAACGATTGTCGTCGGGAGAAAGAGAAGAGGACCAAGGTGCAGCGTGGTAAGTGTCCATATTAATAATTGAATAATTGAATAGGGGAGGGTCTGGGTGGGCATTTCACCACGGTGGCGGCTCTACTGCGGGACGTGGACCCCGCTCCACCTTAGTCTTGGCCCACTTAGGTGGCGCCTCTGGAACGGGGACCCTTACCGCCGACCCCGGACCAGGGACCCTCGCAGCGGGCCCCGGACAGGAGGGAGACTCTGGCTGTTCCGGACAGTAGGGAGACTCTGGCTGCTCCGGACAGGAGGGAGACTGTGGCTGCTCCGGACAGGAGGGAGACTCTGGCTGCTCCGGATTAGAGGGCGTCACTGGAGGCCTCGTGCCATAACTCCTCACTGGAGGCTTCGTGCCATGGATCCTCACTGGAGGCTTCGTGCCATGGATCATCACTGGAGGCTTCGTGCCATGGATCATCACTGGAGGCTTCGTGCCATGGATCCTCACTGGAGGCTTCGTGCCATGGATCATCACTGGAGGCTTCGTGCCATGGATCATCACTGGAGGCTTCGTGCCATGGATCCTCACTGGAGGCTTCGTGCCATGGATCATCACTGGAGGCTTCGTGCCATGGATCATCACTGGAGGCTTCGTGCCATGGATCATCACAGGAGGCTTCGTGCCATGGATCATCACTGGAGGCTTCGTGCCATGGATCATCACTGGAGGCTTTGTGCCATGGATCATCACTGGAGGCTTCGTGCCGTGGATCATCACTGGAGGCTTCGTGCCATGGATCATCACTGGAGGCTTCTTGCCATGTATCATCACTGGAGGCTTCGTGCCATGGATCATCACTGGAGGCTTCTTGCCATGGATCATCACTGGAATGGAGAGACACACAGGAGGCCTGGCTCTGGGAGAAGGCACAGGACTCACCAGGCTGGGGAGACATGCAGGAGAGTTAGGACTTAGCACAGGCACAGAACTCACCAGGCTGGGGAGACATGCAGGAGGCCTTGTCCTTGGCCGAGGCACCGGATGCACTGGACCGTGGAGGCGTACTGGCGGTCTCGAGCGCAGAGCTAGCACCACTCGTCCTGGCTGGATCCCCCCTGTAGCCCGGCAAGTGCGGGGAGTTGGAACAGGCCGCACTGGGCTGTGCTGGCGAACTGGGGACACCGTGCGTAGGGCTGGTGCAGTATACCCCGGGCCGAGGAGACGCACTGGAGACCAGATGCACTGAGCCGGCATCATCCCTCCTGGCTCGATGCCAACTCTAGCCCGGCCGATTCGAGGAGCTGCGATGTAGTGCACCGGGCTATGCGTGCTCACTGGGGACACCTTGCACTTCCCCGCATAACACGGTGCCTGCCCAGTCACTCTCTCGCCACGGTAAGCACGGGGAGTTGGCTCAGGTCTCCTACGTGAGTCCGCCAATCTCCCCGTGTCCCCCCCCCCAAAAAAATTCTGGGGCTGCCTCTCGTACCCGTTACATTGCGCCAATTCCTCGTAGTGTCGCCGCTCCGCTTTTGCTGCCTCCAGCTCCTTTTTCGGACGGCAATACTCTCCCGGCTGTGCCCATGGTCCTTTGCCGTCCAAAATTTCCTCCCATGTCCATTAGTCCATGTTCCCACGCTGCTTGGTCCTTTGTTGGTGGGTGGTTCTGTAACGATTGTCGTCGGGAGAAAGAGAAGAGGACCAAGGTGCAGCGTGATAAGTGTCCATATTAATAATTTAATCAAAACTGAACACTAAACAAAATAACAACGAGGAAAAACCCAAAACGAAACAATTCTGCAAGGTGACATACACTCAACAGAAAACAACCACCCACAAACAAAAGTGGGAAAACAGGCTACCTAAATATGGCTCTCAATCAGAGACAACGATAGACAGCTGCCTCTGATTGAGAACCACACCAGGCCAAACACATAGAAATAGAAAACTCAGACCTACAACATAGAATACCCACCCACATCACACCCTGACCAAACTAAAAATAGAAACAAACAATGCAATCTACGGGGTTCCCCACGTCCATTTTTTTGTCATCTACACAATGACAAAGTTAACACATCGGGAGTGTGTGTATTGGTTGGACTCCCTGAGTTGTGCGTCGTTCTGGTGGATGGCGGCAGAAAATATCCCTACAACCAATATAGATGGCTTCACCCCCCCCCCCCCCCCAAAAAGATTCCTGTCAAACAAAGGCATTTGTATAATCTCTAGGAACTCTACTTATCAGTGCCCCTCGCTATTAAATAAAGTCTGAATCCAACTTTTGTCCGAACCCCGCACCATATTCCTGTTAAATTAGACAGCGGGCTGCCATTAAACCACTCCTTTCACGGGAGACTTCCTACCACTGTCTACCCCGCAGGAATATGGAGCTGTTCGGACAAAAGTTGTATTCAGACGTTTATTTGATAGCGAGGGACACATTGCATATAGAGTGACTGGGAGAACATTTCTGGGAGCGCCATAAAAAAAAATCTATTTAAAGGAAATCTAATCTCCTCTAATCTCACTCTGAGTTGAACAGAGATGGATGATGGGAGATATTCTTACATTCAGGAAGGGCCTGAAACGTTCTCTTGCTGTGTATTCCAAAATGGCACCCTATTCCCTATAGAAGTGCATTAGCTATGACCAAAGCCCATTGGTAACACTCTTGGCCCACAGGGCTCTGGTCAAAAGTAGTGGACTACATAGGGAATAGGGTGTCATTTGGGTTGTAGGGAATGACGGGAGGATATTACACATTTCAATTTGAGAGACAAGATAACAACAACGTATTATTCAGTCAAACATCCTTCCTGCAGCCTTCGTGAACACACACACACACACACACACACACACACACACACACACACACACACACACACACACACAGACACAGACACAGACACACACACACACACACACACACACACACACACACACACACACACACACACACACACACACACACAAACACACACACGTACAGACATGCACACACATGAACGCACGAACACACACATACAGACTTAATTATACCCCATAGACATTATTAACCCTCTGAACAGTCAAATGTGATAGACATTTGCACATTATAAATAGGTATGTGTTTAAAGGTTGAGATCAAAACCACTGCAGCCAATATCTCTATCTTTCTTTCTCCGTCTCTCTCTCTCTCTCTCTCTCTCTCTCTCTCTCTCTCTCTCTCTCTCTCTCTCTCTCTCTCTCTCTCTCTCTATGTTCTCTCTCTCATTTCTTATCTCTATCTCTCATCCTGTCTCTATTCCCCCCTCCCTCTCTCTTTCAGGGAGGGAGGGAGGGAGGGAGGGAGGGAGGGAGGGAGAGAAAGAGAGGGAGGCGGGCAGGGAGGAAGGGAGGGAGGGAGGCAGGGAGGGAGGGATTGCACACACACAAACACACACACACACACACACACACAGAATTAATTCTGTCCAACTGAAAACTCATTAGAGTCGATTTGCCTTTCAAGTTTTCAGGATCCAAACTTTAAGTATGAATTACTTGTTCAATGAATGTTGTTACTAAAGCAGTTCAGAGATGGGCAGTGCTACTGAGACGGTTTGATTCCCACCAGGCTCTTCTTTGTTTTCTTCTTGCTCAGCGGTTAAACAGGAACTACATTAGGAACAGTTTGTTTGGAATAATATCAAAACAAAGCAAACAGATCGTTGTCGTGAATTAACAAGGTAAATGTTATGATAATAGATCATATATAATAACAATCTTCAGTAAACGTGATTGTTATTCACTGTAAGGCAGCTCGAACACACTTTCTGTTGACTGGTACCCACATAGGGAAACATGGCCTTCTTCAAGGACTGCATGTAGCAGAGAGTAGTGTGGGTCACAGCCTGAACGTGAGAGGAGTTACAGGGGTGGAACGAACATGAGGGGTGGAACGCTGAAACAGCCTTACTCAGCTGAAATACATACAGCGTGTGACAACATCACTTCCCTACAGACTGCCTAGCGGAGAAGGAGATTCCTATCTAATATCTAGTGGATGGGGGGGTTACACGTGTACTTAGAGAAAAGCCCTCTTGTACCAGTCCTTAGAGAAAAGCCCTCTTGTAGCGGTCCTTAGAGAAAAGCCCTCTTGTAGCAGTCCTTAGAGAAAAGCCCTCTTGTAGCAGTCCTTAGAGAAAAGCCCTCTTGTAGCGGTCCTTAGAGAAAAGCCCTCTTGTAGCAGTCCTTAGAGAAAAGCCCTCTTGTAGCAGTCCTTAGAGAAAAGCCCTCTTGTAGCAGTCCTTAGAGAAAAGCCCTCTTGTAGTGGTCCTTAGAGAAAAGCCCTCTTGTAGCGGTCCTTAGAGAAAAGCCCTCTTGTAGCGGTCCTTAGAGAAAAGCCCTCTTGTAGCAATCCTTAGAGAAAAGCCCTCTTGTAGCGGTCCTTAGAGAAAAGCCCTCTTGTAGCGGTCCTTAGAGAAAAGCCCTCTTGTAGCAGTCCTTAGAGAAAAGCCATCTTGTAGCAGTCCTTAGAGAAAAGCCCTCTTGTAGCAGTCCTTAGAGAAAAGCCCTCTTGTAGCGGTCCTTAGAGAAAAGCCCTCTTGTAGCAGTCCTTAGAGAAAAGCCCTCTTGTAGCGGTCCTTAGAGAAAAGCCCTCTTGTAGCAGTCCTTAGAGAAAAGCCCTCTTGTAGCGGTCCTTAGAGAAAAGCCCTCTTGTAGCAGTCCTTAGAGAAAAGCCCTCTTGTAGCGGTCCTTAGAGAAAAGCCCTCTTGTAACGGTCCTTAGAGAAAAGCCCTCTTGTAGCGGTCCTTAGAGAAAAGCCCTCTTGTAGCAGTCCTTTGAGAAAAGCCCTCTTGTAGCGGTCCTTAGAGAAAAGCCCTCCTGTAGCAGTCCTTTCGTAGCTATCTAGGAGAAACTGACTACAAAGCATCCAATAATAGCCAGGTTCATTACAGTCAGGACTGCTTTGTGTATACAGTGCACCTCTCATCTCCGTTACCGCCAACAGTGTGCCGCTGTACCGCGTCGATCTGCTGTATGAAAATAGAACAATGTTTGATCGATTAGACGTTGTACTTGTTAGGCTATGCACAGCGTGCGGGTCTGGCTGAGATAGAGGACATCAGAGAGCAGGCGGAAAACAGAAGCCTACTGAGATATAGAGTCAGTCAGCCAGTCAATCAGTCAGTCAGTCAGCCAGTCAGTCAGTCAGCCAGTCAAACAGTAAGCCAGTCAACCAGTCAGACAGTCAACCAGTCAGCCATTCAACCAGTCAGTCAGCCAGTCAACCAGTCAGTCAGTCAGTCAGCCAGTCAGTCAACCAGTCAGTCAACCAGTCATTCAGTCAGTCAGCCAGTCAACCAGTCAGTCAACCAGTCAGTCAGTTAGTCAGTCAACCAGTCAGTCAGTCAGCCAGTCAACCAGTCAGTCAACCAGTCAGTCAGTTAGTCAGTCAACCAGTTAGTCAGCTAGTCAGTCAACCAGTCAACCAGTCAGTCAACCAGTCAGTCAGTCAACCAGTCAGTCAGCCAGTCAACCAGTCAACCAGTCAGTCAGTCAACCTGTCAGTCAGCCAGTCAACCAGTCAAAGTCAGTACAGGAACAGTTTCAGTACATATTCACGCTCTGACGCCACAGACGATATAGAATCAATACTTTTTGTTTTGTCTACAGTGCAGTATGTCTGTCTGTCAACCTGTCAGTCAACCAGTCAGTCAGCCAGTCAGCCAGTCAACCAATCAACCAGTCAGCCAGTCGACCCGTCAGTCAACCAGTCAGCCAGTCAACCAATCAGCCGGTCAACCAGTCAGCCATTCAACCAGTCAGCCATTCAACCAGTCAGTCAGCCAGTTGACCAGTCAGTCAACCAGTCATGCAGTCAGTCAGTCAACCAGTCAGTCAGCCAGTCAGTCAGTCAGCTAGTCAACCAGTCAGTCAGTCAGTCAACCATTCAGTCAGTCAGTCAGTCAACCAGTCAGTCAGTCAGCCAGTCAACCAGTCAGTCAACCAGTCAGTCAGTCAGCTAGTCAACCAGTCAGTCAGTCAGTCAACCAGTCAGTCAGTCAGCTAGTCAACCAGTCAGTCAGTCAGTCAACCATTCAGTCAGTCAGTCAGTCAGCCAGTCAACCAGTCAGTCAACCAGTCAGTCAGTCAACGAGTCAACCAGTCAGTCAACCAGTCAGTCAGTCAGTACAGGTAAAGTTTCATTACATATGCACGCTATGAGAATATGGGGAATATGTTGCCGCAACTGCTTAACCTGTTTGGGCTGCAGGGGCAGTATTGAGTAGCCGGATAAAAGGTGCCCATTTCAAACGGCCTCGTACTCAATTCTTGCTCGTACAATATGCATATTATTATTACTATTGGATAGAAAACACTCTCTAGTTTCTAAAACCGTTTGAATTATATCTGTGAGTAAAACAGAACTCATTTTGCAGCAAACTTCCTGACAGGAAGTGGAAAATCTGAAATCGATGCTCTGTTCTAGGGCTTGCCTATAAATGTCCTTGATATATATCAGTATACATGCACTTCATACGTCTTCCACTAGATGTCGACAGGCAGTGAGAGAAGAAATGAAGTGTATAACTTGATCTGGGGTCGAATAAAAGCTCTTTGCATGACGTGTCACCAGTTTCCTGTTTTCTGGAGAGCGCGTGAAGGGACCTGGATTTGCCTTCTGATAAGCTGCCGTTATAGACGACTAATATCTCCGGCTTTGATTTTATTTGATACATGTGACAATATCATCGTAAAGTATGTTTTTTCAATATAGTTTTATTAGATTATTGAAATTTTTTCGGGACGTTAGGCGTGTTGCTTTGTCTGCGTATGTTCAGGAAGGAGAGGTTCGCGCCACTTTGCTAGCTTTCCGTGCTAATTGACTGGAGAAGAGGACATTCTAAATCCAAACAACGATTGTTCTGGACAAAGGACCCCTTGTACAACATTCTGATGGAAGATCAGCAAAAGTAGGACCCATTTTATGATGTTATTTCATATATCTGTCGTACATGTGAACTAGTAGTTTGCGGCCAGGTTTTGGGCACGCTCTCGCCATAACGTAAACTGCATATCGTAATGAAGTTATTTTTAGAATTCTAACACGGCGATTGCATTAAGAACTAGTGTATCTATCATTTCCTATACAACATGTATTTTTTAGTTATGTTTATGAATAGTTATTTGGTCAGAATATGTGTGTCAGAAAAAGTGTCAGAAAAATATCCGGACGTTGTGGGAAAAAGATGCCACGTTAGCACAATGTATAACCACTGATTTCAGCTCTAAATATGCACATTTTCGAACAAAACATAAGTGTATGTATAACCTGATGTTATAGGACTGTCATCTGGTGAAGCTTATCAAGGTTAGTCAAAAATTATATATCTTTTGCTGGTTTATTCGCTATCGCTAACGTGCCAATTGCTATTGCTAACGTGCCTTGATGAATGAATGCGGTAGTGTGGTAGGCTATTGTAGTAAGCTAATATAATGCTATATTGTGTTTTCGCTGTAAAACACTTAAAAAATCGGAAATATTGGCTGGATGCACAAGATGTTTGTCTTTAATTTGCTGTACACCATCGATTTTTCTGAAATGTTTTATGATGAGTATTTAGGTATTTGACGTTGGCGTCTGTAATTACTCTGGCTGCTTCGGTCCTATTTGTGACAGTAGCTGTGATGGTAGCTGCAATGTAAAACTGATTTATACCTCAAATATGCACATTTTTCGAACAAAACATAGATTTATTGTATAACATGTTATGAGACTGTCATCTGATGAAGTTGTTTCTTGGTTAGTTTGGTTGGTTCTTGGTTAGTTAGGTTGGCTTTGTGCATGCTACCTGTGCTGTGAAAAATGTCTGTCCTTTTTTGTATTTGGTGGTGAGCTAACATAAATATATGTGGTGTTTTCGCTGTAAAACATTTAAAAAATCAGACATGTTGGCTGGATTCACAAGATGTTTATCTTTCATATGCTGTATTGGACTTGTTAACCTGTTTGGGGTGCAGCCCGACACCGGTACACTTATGACAACATCCAGCTCAAGTGCAGGGCGCGAAATTCAAAATATATTTTTTTTAAATATTTAACTTTCACACATTAACAAGTCCAAGACACCAGATGAAAGGTACACATCTTGTGAATCAAGCCAACATGTCCGATTTTTAAAATGTTTTACAGGGAAGACACAATATGTAAATCTATTAGCTAACCACGATAGCAAAAGACACCACTATTCTTACTCCATCAGTTTTTTACTCCATCAGTAGCTATCACAAATTCGACCAAATAAAGATATAAATAGCCACTAACCAAGAAACAACTTCATCAGATGACAGTCTGATAACATATTTATTGTATAGCATATGTTTTTTTCGAAAAATGTGCATATTTCAGGTATAAATCATAGTTTACATTGCAGCTACATTCAGAAATTGCACCGAAAGCAGCCATAATATTTACAGACACCAACGTCAAATACCTAATTACTCATCATAAAACATTTCTGAAAAATACATAGTGTACAGCAATTGAAAGACAGGCATCTTGTGATTCCAGACAATATTTCCGATTTATTAAATGTTTTACAGCGAAAACAAAATGTAGCGTTATATTAGCATAGCCACAATAGCCAGAAACACTTGGGCGCCGACGACCAGTTCAGATGCACGACAGATATTAGAAATAGCATCATAAAATGTTTCTTACTTTTGGTGATCTTCCGTCAGAATGTTGGACAAGGTGTCCTTTGTCCAGAACAGTCGTTGTTTGGATCTGGAACGGCAAATTTCCCTCTTCATTTAGCATGGGCACTTGCCAAGTGCTACAGATCTCTCCAACGTCAACAAAGTCAGAGAACGGAACACGGCAAAACTCCCGAAAAAATTTAAATAATCTGATTAAACTATATTGAAAAAACATATTTTACGATGATATGGTCACATGTATCAAATAAAATCTAAGACGGAGATGTTAGTCGTCCATAACGAGAGCAAAACAGAAGCCAAATCCATGTCCTCTTTCGCGCGCTCCAGAAACAGGAAGTGGACGGTCACGTCAAACAAAGAGCTTTAATTCCACCTCAGACCAAGATATACACGAAATGTTTTCTCTCACCGCCTCTTGACAACCAGGGGAAGGTGTATGAAGTGTATGTAGACTCTTACGTATCACGCCCATGTATAGGCATGAAGTTGAACAGAGCATTGATTTCTGACATTCCACTTCCTGGTCAGGAAGTGTGCTGCAGAATGACTTCTGTTTCACTCAGAGAAATAATTCAAACGGTTTTAGAAATTAGAGAGTGTTTTCTATCCAATAGTAATAATAATATGCATATTGTACGAGCAAGAATTGAGTACGAGGCCGTTTGAAATGGGCACGATTTAACTGGCTACTCAATACTGCCCCTTGCAGCCATAACAGGTTAATTAATGTGTGAAAGTTAAATATTTCTAAAAAATATATTTTGAATTTCGCGCCCTGCACTTGAAGTGGCTGTTGTCATATTGTGCCCGGCTTCGGGCTTGCAGCCCAAAGAAGTTAATCCAATGGATGTTCACTTTCATCTCCTACAGGTGCATTATGATGCAGTTATAATGCATTACAAGACTTCTCATAAGCACAACCTCTAATAATATCTACCAATTTGTTCACCAGTAGAGCATATATGTACACAAAGGGATTATTAACGAATAGACAATCTATACAATTCCATGAACAGACATCTTTTTATCGACGATGCAGTTGTTTCAGTGTTGCTGTCGGCCGCCAAAAAACACAATTCCTTCTAAACTCGTCCCGCAGACGATTTAGAATCAATACTTTTTTGTCTGCTGTCTACACTCCTGTCACTGTTCTGTCTTTCACCCTCTCATAGGGAAGAGAAAGAGTCTGTGAACAGTCAGGAGGAGGAAAATAAGTTTGTCTCCACAATGGAATGAAAAATGTTTAGCTACTTATTCATTTGACAGTATTGACGTCCATATTTTAGAGGGAATATTAGATAACAACTGTTGGTAGAAAACTAGTACTTCTTACCCAATTCAAGTATTATGTGTACAATAAATAGGAAAAATAAAAAGTTTGTGTACAAATCCTACAAAATCTAATTTAAGTGTATGTGTCAAATACACAGAATAAAACAAGTGTAGACTTTAAAAATTCTGTTATAAAGAAAATTGGTAACACGAGGAATTTTTAAAAAAAACACGATTTTACCAGAGTATCAGATCAATGTGCTGAGGTTCAAGGTATTTGAGGTAGACATGTCCATAAAGGAACTATAAAGTGACTAGATATCATGATATGTGTAGT
>NC_052317.1:41297689-41307689 GCF_016432855.1 Salvelinus namaycush
ATGGCTCTCAATCAGAGGAAATGAAAACCACCTGCCTCTAATTGAGAGCCATATCAGGTCACCCTATTACCAACATAGAAACACATAACATAGACTACCCACCCAAACTCACGCCCTGACCGTCAAACACATACAAAATAACAGAAAACCGGTCAGGAACGTGACAGTCATCACAGGGGCAAGATTTATGACCTGATGCCACAAGAAAAGGGCAACCAGTGAAGAACAAACACCACTGTAAATACAACCCACATTTATGTTTATTTAATTTCCCTTTTGTACTTTAACTATTTGCACATAATATGACATTTGAAATGCCTTTATTCTTTTGGAACTTTTGCGAGTGTAATGTTTACTGTAAATGTTGTTATTGTTTAGTTCACTTTGGTTTGTTATCTATTACATTTGCTTTGGCAATGTAAACATATGTTTCCATGCCAATAAAGCCCTTAAATTGAATTGAAATTTAATTGAGACAGAAAGAGTGTTATGTTACAGCCGTATTCTAAAATTGATTTTTATTTAATAATCCTCAATCTACACACAATACCCCTTAATGAAATAGCGAAAATAGGCTTAAAGATTTTTTTGCAAACATATTAAAAATAATAAACAGAAATACCTTACTTTATATAAGAATTCAGATCCTTTGCTATGAGACTTGAAATTGAGCTCAGGTGCATCCTGTTTCCATTGATTATCCTTGATGTTTCTACAACTTGATTGGAGTCCACCTGTGATAAATTCAATTGATTTGACATGATTTGGAAAGGCACACACCTGTCTATATAAGGTCCCACAGTTGACATTGCATGTCAGAGCAAAAAATAAGCCATGAGGTCGAAGGGATTGTCCGTAGAGCTCCGAGACAGGATTGTGTCGAGGCACAGATCTGGGGAAGGATACCAAAAAATGTCTGCATCATTGAAGGTCCCCATGAACACAGTGTCCTCCATCATTCTTAAATGAAAGAAGTTTGGAATCACCAAGACTCTTCCTAGAGCTGGCCGCCCGGCCAAACAGAGCAATCGGGGGAGAAGGGCCTTGGTCAGGGAGGTGACCAAGAACCCGATGGTCACTCTCACAGAGCTCTAGAGTTCCTCTGTGGAGATGGAAGAACCTTCCAGAAGGACAACCATCTCTGCAGGACTCCACCAATCAGGCCTTCATGGTAGAGTGGCCAGACGGAAGACACTCCTCAGTAAAAGGCACATGACAGCCTTCTTGGAGTTTTCCAAAAGGCACCTAAAGGACTCTGAGACCATGAGAAAGAAGATTCTCTGGTCTGATGAAACCAATATTGAAATATTTGGCCTGAATGCCAAGAGTCACGTCTGGGGGAAGCTGGCACCATTCCTACAGTGAAGCATGGTGATGGCAGAATCATGCTGTGGGAATGTTTTCAGCAGCAGAGATTGGGAGACTAGTCAGGATTGAGGGAAAGATGAAAAAATGAAAGTTGAACAGAGAGATCGTTGATGACAACCTGCTCCAGAGCGCTCAGGACCTGAGACTGGGGCGAAGGTTCACCTTCCAACAGGACAACAACCCTAAGCACACAGCCAAGACAACACAAGAGTGGCTTTGGGACAGGTCTCTGAATGTCCTTGAGTGGCCCAGCCAGAGCCCGGTCTTGAACCCGATCAAACATCTCTGGAGAGACTTGAAAATAGCTGTGCAGCGACGCTCCCCATCCAACCTGACAGAGCTTGAGAGGATCTGCAGAGAAGAATGGGAGAAACTCCCCAAATACAGGTGTTCCAAGCTTGTAGGCGTCATACCCAAGAAGACTTGAGGCTGTCATCGCTGCCGAAAGTGTTTCAACAAAGTACTGAGTAAAGGGTCTGAATACTTATGTAAATGTGATATTTCAGTTTTGTATTTTTACAAAGTTTGCAAAATAAAAATGTTTTAAACTGTTTTTGCTATGTCGTTATGTGGTATTGTGTGTAGATTGATGAGGAGGAAAAAACAACGTACCTCAATTTTAGAACAAGGCTGTAATGTTACAAAATGTTGAAAACGTTGAGGGGCCTGAATACTTTTCGAATGTATTGTATATAGTACACACATCCCTGATAGTGAACATGCACACACCATCTAAAAAGCCTTGGGCATCTTTGTGATGAGACAGGAGCCCTGATTAAACATTGTGTAAGACTTTCCTCTTTCTGACTGCAACACACACACTCACAGACACACAAACACACACACACACACACACACACACACACACACACACACACACACACACACACACACACACACACACACACACACTAAAGGTCTGAGCTGGATAAATCTCTAAGGGACTGACTGAGGAGAGAGCGGAGATCGGAAAGAGAAACAGCAACGTGAGTGATATGGATTATCGTCCTAAAGAGAGTCGTTTAAACTGAGTTCCTCCATTTAAAAGGGCAATCTATAGTTGCTACATCAATATTTGGACTTATAAATTAATGATATGGGTTCCGTTTCAGGAGCTATCCGTACGACGCACATTACTACTTCACATAGACTTTTACATTTTTTATCAAAATGTGTATTTTGACAGAAATGCTTTCTGAAAATGTACATTTTCATGTGCCTTTTTAACAAACGTGTCATCTGTAAATATCAATAAAATTGATGATTGAGATTTTCTTTAGCGAGTCCGACGCGAAGGATATACTGCTTTCTCGGGAACGGGCCCAAATCCCTGTCATTTGTGTGAAGAAAAGACGGAGAAAAAGGGGACGGCGGTCGGGCTGCTTCTGAGAATTCGTAGGCGAGTGAGTAAACCCCCACTGCCATCCGTTCTATTGGCCAACGTGAAATCATAGGAAAACAAAATGGACAATCTATGATAAAGATTATCCAACCAAAGGGACATTCAAAACTGTAATATCTTAGGTTTCACAGAGTCATGACTGAACGACGACACGGGTTAATATAGAGCTGGCGGGATTTTCCATGCACCGGCAGAGAAGCTACTTTTGGTAAGACAAGGGGCGTGTGTCTATTTGTCAATTAAAGCTGGTGGGCAACGTTTAATATTAAAGAAGTCTCGAGGTATTGCTCGCCTGAGGTAGAGTACCTTATGATAAGCTGTAGACCACACTATCTACCAAGAGAGTTCTAATCTATATTATTCGTAGCCGTCTATTTACCACCACAAACCGAAGCTGGCACTAAGACCGCACTTAACAAGCTGTATAAGGCCATAAGCAAACAAGAAATTGCTCATCCAGAAGCGGCGCTCCTAGTGGCCATGGACTTTAATGCAGGCAAACTTAAATCTGATTTACCTAATTTCTAACAGCATGTCACATGTGCAACCAGAGGGAAAAAACTCTAGACCACCTTTACTCCAAACACAGAGACAAGGACAAAGCTCTCCCTCGCCCTCCATTTGGCAAATCTGATCATAATTATATCCTCCTGATTCCTGCTTACAAGCAAAATCGAAAGCAGGAAGTAACAGTGACTCACAAAATACGGATGTGGTCACATGACACGGTGTTAAGCTAAAGGACTGTTTTGCTAGCACAGACTGGAATATGTTCCAGGATTCATCCAATGGCATTGAGGAGTATAACACCTCAGTCATCAGCTTCATCAATAAGTGCATTGACGACGTCGTCCCCACAGTGACTGTACGTATATATCCCAACCAGATGCCATGGATTACAAGCAATATCTGGAACTAAGCTAAAGGCTAGAGCTGCCGCTTTCAAGGAACTGGACACTAATCCGGAAGGTTATAAGAAATCCCGCTATGCCCGCCGACGATCCATCAAACAGGCAAAGTGTCAATGCAGGATTAAGATTGAATCCTACTACACCGGCTCCGACGCTCGTCGGATGTGGCAGAGCTTGAAAACTATTACGGACTACAATGGGAAACTCAGCCGCGAGCTGCCCAGTAACGTGAGCTTACCAGACGAGCAAAATGCCTTTTATGCTCGCTTTGAGGCAAGCAACACTGAAGCATGCATGAGAGCACAAGCTATTCCGGACGACTGTGTGATCACGCTCTCCATAGCTGATGTGAGTAAGACCTTTAAACAGGTCAACATTCACAAGGCCGCAGGGCCAGACAGGTTACCAGAACGTGTACTCCGAGCATGCGCTAACCAACTGGCAAATGCATTCACTGACATTTTCAACCTCTCCCTGTCCGAGTCTGTAATACCAACATGTTTCAAGCAGACCACCATAGTCCCTGTGCCCAAGAACACTAAGGTAACCTGCCTAAATGATTACCGCCCTGTAGCGCTGATGTCGGTAGCCGTGAAGTGCTTTGAAAGGCTGGTCATGGCTCACATTAACAGCATTATCCCGGACACCCTAGACCCACTCCAATTCGCATACCGCCCCAACAGATCCACAGATGATGCAATCTCAAACGCACTACACACTGCCCTTTCCCACCTGGACAAAAGGAACACCTGTGTGAGAATGATGTTCATTGACTACAGCTCAGCATTCAACACCATAGTACCCGCAAAGCTCATCACTAAGCTAAGGACCCTGGGACTAAATACCTCCCTCTGCAACTGGATCCTGGACTTCCTGACGGGCCGCCCCCAGGTGGTAAGGGTAGGAAACAACACGTCTGCCAGACTGATCCTCAACACAGGGGCCCCTCAGGGGTGTGTGCTTAGTCCCCTCCTGTACTCCCTGTTCACCCACGACTGCACGGCCAAACACGACTCCAACACCATTATTAAGTTTGCTGATGACACAACAGTGATAGGCCTGATCACCGACAACGATGAGACAGCCTATAGGGAGGAGGTCAGAGACCTGGCAGTGTGGTACCAGGACAATAACCTCTCCCTCAATGTGAGCAAGACAAAAGAGCTAATTGTGGACTACAGGAAAAGGAGGGACGAACAGGCCATTAACATCGACGGGGCTGTAGTGGAGCGGGTCGAGAGTTTCAAATTCCTTGGTGTCCACATCACCAACAAACTATCATAGTCCAAACACACCAAGACAGTCGTGAAGAGGGCTAGACAACACATTTTCCCCCTCAGGAGTCCCCCCCTCAAAAAGATTTGACATTGGTCCCCAGATCCTCAATAAGTTCTACAGCTGCACCATTGAGAGAAATCCTGACTGGTTGCCTCACCGCCTGGTATGGCAACTGCTCTGCATCTGACCGTAAGGCACTACAGAGGGTAGTGCGTATGGCCCAGTACACCACTGGGGCCAAGCTTCCTGCCATCCAGGACCTGTATACTAGGCGGTGTCAGAGGAAACCCCCAAAAATGATCAAAGACCCCAGCCACACTAGTCATAGACTGTTATCTCTGCTACCACACGGCAAGTGATACCGAAGCACCAAGTCTAGGTCCAAAAGGCTCCTTAACAGCTTCTACCCTGAAGCCACAAGGCTGCTGAACAATTAATCAAATGGCCACCCGGACTATTTACATTGAACCCCCCCCCCCCCCCCCCCTCCCCGATGTGTTTTTACACTGCTGCTACTCTCTGTTTATTATCTATGCATAGTCACTTCACCCCTACCTACATGTACAAATTACCTCAAGTAACCTGTACCCCCACACATTGACTCGGTACTGGTACCCCGTGTATATTACCTCGTTATTGTTATTTTATTTTATTACTTTTTTATATTTATTTGGTCAATATTTTCTTAACTCTTTCTTGAACTGCACTGTTGGTTAAGGGCCTGTAAGTAAGCATTTCACGGTAAGGTCTACACCTGTTGTTTTTGGCGCGTGTGACAAATAGATTATTATTTTATTTTAAATTGTTAAATTGTGAGCCTCGTTGGTTTAGCCACCACAGAAAAAGAGAGGGACCTTCCCGGTAGCCATGATTGGCTGACATATTGTTTGAGCTGGACGTGCTGAGAGATGAGTTCTGATTGGTCTGCCATGTAGCACGCTTCTGTCTATAACATGAACTGCTCAGTATGTGTAGATAATCCTTGCTACCGCTGCTTTTTTGAAAGGTATAGCCAAGAAAAACTGCAAAAGTCTCTCTACTGTTCTCAACAACATTGCTGCCCTGAATTTAGCAGGCAGTATCGACAAATATCAGTGGGGTAAAGTTGTGATGAACTAGTTTCTAGAGGACGATCATGCCATGCGACTCTCGACTCTGAAAATGAAACAATTAATTGAAACATACATTGTAGAGTCTTCTGATGACAGTGACGGGGAACAAACGGGGATCAACAGTGTTCTTCTCACGGAAGATTGTGACCGAGTTTTGAAATCAGTGGAATGCCCAGTGGAAGCAGAGTATGAGAAATAAATGGAGAAAATTCTGCCGTTTGATTGCAAATTAGGAGGGAGTCAAAAAGAGACCACAGAAGGCTTTTGTATAAAACACCTGTCTCCGGATTACATCTTCAAACTAAGGGCAACCGTGGCATCTGTAACAGAGAGGAGAAAGATTGGATTATTCTTATGGCATTGACGTGTGAACCGGAGTGACATGACACAACGGGCCAAGCAAGCTGTACAAACAAAATGGAAACGCCACAGGGCATCTTACTTCGTCTTATATAATGAAAGGGGTTGCAGTCTGCCATGAAGCGTTCATCCATCTATACGGGTAAGAGTCTAGCTACAGTTTTCAGATATTATATTATTTCTAATTATGTCAGAAAGTTATTTTCATTGCAAGTTAAAGCTTACTGTTAGCTACAGTATTTCATGCATGGTGGCTAGCTATGACCATCCATTTATATTGCTAGTACGGTTCATTATTTGGCTAGCTAGTTAGCTACATGTCTAAACAAAAGACTCCGCCAGATGATTACATGACCCATCAAGTTAGCCAGGTGTGTCTGGAAGTGATTACGGGCCATTGATTGTATTTCATGAACATGTGTACATGTCTAGTCAGTAGTGACCCATCCACTTAGCTAGATGTGGCTGGGGGCTGGTTATAGAATTTCTTTCACATGACCCATCAATTTAGATAAGCATCATCTACTAATTATAACATATTTATACAGTATTTTTATCTTGACACTTTCTATTTTTGATATTGCTATTGTGCAAATATGCAAGTAACCATTTCATTGTACCATTTACATCTTCTGTATCCTGTAAATGTGACAAATAAACGTAGACTTTATTTGATATAGTGTGTGTTTACCAGAGACGGTAATGTGAGGAACAACATGAATTACTCCAGTGTTTGTAAACAAAGTAAATGTAAACAAACACTGTATAGCCTCAACACATTTAAACTATAATGTTGATATCATAGATAGTCAGTCCTTGCATCCTTAGCTCTGTCTATGAGTGTGCAAAGCTGTCATCAAGGCAAAGGGTGGCTACTTTGAAGAATATCAAATATATTTTGATTTGTTTAACACTTTTTTGGTTACTACATGATTCCATATGTGTTTATTCATAGTTTTGATGTCTTCACTATTTTTTCTACCATGTTGAAAATAGTACAAATAAAGAAAAACCCTGAAATGAGTAGGTGTGTGACACGTGTGCTTCCTCTCTGGCTTCTAGGTCACCAGGCTGCTCGTTTTGGCGCACACCTGACACCATCGTTATGCGCACCTTCCGACTCACCTGGACTCCGTCACCTCCCTGATTACCTTCCCTGTATATGGCACTGCCGTTGGTTCCTTCCCCAGGCATCATTGTTTCTGTCCCAGTGTATTGTCTGTGCGTTGTCTGTGTGTCTTGTTTTGTATTTAGTTGAGTTTGTTTATTAAAACACTCACTCCCTGAACTTGCTTCCCAATTCTCAGCGCACGTCGTTACAGTGTGTCAAAACCTTTGACTGGTACTGTGTTTCTCTCGATATTATATGAGTGAAGCCAAATCCAAAATGGCTTCCCTTGACACTTTTTTTTGATGCGCCAGGACCATTCACAGTTGAGCTCACTGAGTTTAGCTCAACCCTTATTGGCTTATTATTTTATAATTTTTTTATCAAGGGAGGCCAAATGCTCACTGGCTTCCCTTGCATTCAATGCTATGGGCGGCAACAATGTTACCGTCTTTTTGACAAGACAGCATCAGATAGATCGCATACGGAGACAGAGGGGCGCTGTTTCGCCTGCTCGGATACTTTCAAGTAAATCAACAACAAAAAGATGACCAATATCCTCTTCAGAATTCATTCAAGAATTCATAACAAGACTTAGTTTGGAATTTGGAATTTTATTAGGATCCCAATTAGCTGTTGCAAAAGCAGCAGCTACTCTTCCTGGGGTCCACACAAAACATGAAACATAATACAGAATGACATAATACAGAACATCACTAGACAAGAACAGCTCAAGGACAGAACTACATACATTTAAGACCATTTTGTCCAATGGAGGTTCAAAAACTTGGTCATGATGATCCCCCGGTCACAAATATTAACCCATTTAAGCCTTTTGAAACCTCCCCTATAACCCTGTCACCTCCTCTAATCAGACAGACACACATGCCGAGAGACAGACACAGACAAACAGACACAGACAAACAGACACAGACAAACAGACACAGAAAGGCAGTTAGGCAGGCAGGTAGGCAGGTAACCAGGCAGACAGACACAGACAAACAGACACAGAAAGGCAGTTAGGCAGGCAGGTAGGCAGGTAGCCAGGCAGACAGACACAGACAGACAGTTTCAAGTTTCAAGTCAATAAAAAAAAAGTTGAGTTTAGAGTTTGTCTGCGTGCCTGACTGCTTGTCTGTCTGTCTGTCTGTCTGTCTGTCTGTCTGTCTGTCTGTCTGTCTGTCTGTCTGTCTGTCTGTCTGTCTGTCTGTCTGTCTGTCTGTCTGTCTGTCTGTCTGTCTGTGAGTTTATATGTCTGTCAACTGTCTGTCTGTCTGTGAGTTTATCTGTCTGTCTGTCTGTCTGTCTGTCTGTCTGTCTGTCTGTCTGTCTGTCTGTCTGTCTGTCTGTCTGTCTGTCTGTCTGTCTGTCTGTCTGTCTGTCTGTCTGTCTGTCTGTCTGTCTGTCTGTGAGTGGATGTGTCTGTCCGTCTGTGTCATTCACCAATTGACCCATTGTAGCTCTAGCACCAACTTTTTTGCCTTGAATGCAATGTATTGACATATGAGCTAAAACCCTTGACACATATCTGAGTCAATATCCTGTCTGTGGAAGTGAAGTGAGAGGTGAAGGAGGGGGATAGAATTGAGGTGGGAAGAGGGAGAGAGAAAGAGAGGAGAGAGAGGGAGAGGGTGAAGGATGGAGGGGGGAAGAGAGAAATAGGGAGGGAGGGAGGGAGGGAGGGAGGGAGGGAGGGAGGGAGGGAGGGAGGGAGGGAGTCATATCTGTGATGCCTTTCTATGTGATTCCATATTGTGATGCTAATCTGTGACACTCATCTTTTCCCATTGACTGTAATGTATTGAGAAAAACGTTTGGCTACTGTGACATTTGACCTTTTTGCCGGGATAACGTTTTCAGGCTGATAATGGGCTGAGTAACAGTCCATCATCATCAGGTTTCACAGGAGTACAGTCACTCATCATCAGGTTTCACAGGAGAACAGTCACTCATCATCAGGTTTCACAGGAGAACAGTCACTCATCATCAGGTTTCACAGGAGAACAGTCACTCATCATCAGGTTTCACAGGAGAACAGTCACTCATCATCAGGTTTCACAGGAGAACAGTCACTCATCATCAGGTTTCACAGGAGAACAGTCACTCATCATCAGGTTTCACAGGAGAACAGTCACTCATCACCAGGTTTCACAGGAGAACAGTCACTCATCACCAGGTTTCACAGGAGAACAGTCACTCATCATCAGGTTTCACAGGAGAACAGTCACTCATCATCAGGTTTCACAGGAGTACAGTCACTCATCATTGCGTTGAGGTGATTTATTTTTCTACTAAGGTGTTTTACAACTACACAATCCAGTCGACTACTGACGAATGCAACAGCTTGGGACTCTTGTGACGTGAACTAACCAGAGCATGTAGTTATCAATAGCAATTCAAAAGGATGCAACAGCATTGGGACTGGAGAACTGTGTTGCACTTAAACTCTGACTGACCACAT
>NC_052317.1:41312689-41317689 GCF_016432855.1 Salvelinus namaycush
TTTAGATAACTCTAGGTGTCAGATTTAGATAAATCTAGGTGTCAGATTTAGATAACTAGGTGTCAGATTTAGATAACTCTAGGTGTCAGATTTAGATAACTTGAGGTGTCAGATTTAGATAACTAGCTGTCAGATTTAGATAACTCTAGATGTCGGATTTAGATAACTCTAGGTGTCAGATTTAGATAACTAGGTGTCAAATTTAGAAAACTCTAGGTGTCAGATTTAGATAACTATAGATGTCAGATTTACATAACTAGGTGTCAGATTTAGATAACTCTTGGTGTCAGATTTAGATAACTCTTGGTGTCAGATTTAGATAACTAGGTGTCAGATTTAGATAACTCTATGTGTCAGATTTAGATAACTAGGTGTCAGATTTAGATAACTCTAAGTGTCAGATTTAGATAACTCTAGGTGTCAGATTTAGATAACTCTAGGTGTCAGATTTAGATGTCCTCTCCTGTCACTTCCCTGCCCACTCCTTTACTTGGCCTATATCAGCTATGACGGCCAAGTGACTACACACACAAGTGAAAACACAGACACCCACACGGTGAACACACACTCTCAACACTGAACAACACACGAGCACACACAAGCACACACCCACTGAACACACACATTTGCATGATTAAAAATACACACCATGCTACTGCTGTGTTGGTGCAGTCTCAGTGTGTCTCTGCAGTAGATGAAAGGTCAGTGGAGCTGCATTGAGCCTGAAGGCCCCTGACCTCTGTATGTGGTTGGCACACACACACGCACACACACACACACACACACACACACAGCTTTCAATATACCGTCACAGGAAAACCCCAACCCCCACAGGCCAACCCCCACAGGCCAACCCCCACAGGCCAACCCCCACAGGCACGAGGAGAAAAAGGAGGAGAAAAAGAAAGTAGGGAGGGTTGGAGAGGCTTAGTGAACATCTAAAGGAGGAGGGAAGAAGGGAGGGGGTAAGGAGGAAGAGAGGGAGTGGGAGAGAAGGAGGAGGAGGAAAAGGAGAGAGAGAGAAGGAGGAAGAGATGGAGATAGAGAGAGAAGGAGGAAGAGAGGGAGTGGGAGAGAAGGAGGAGGAGGAAAAGGAGAGAGAGAGGAGGAGGAAGAGATGGAGATAGAGAGAGAAGGAGGAAGAGAGGGAGTGTGTTTAGGTGTAATACATTGTTGCAGATCCAGTATGTTGGCCCTAATATGTGCTGTGATGTGCAAGCTTTTTTACTGTCTTCAGTGAGACATGAATGTTTTTGTTGTTGTCATTTCTTATAGTTGCATTTCTGAGATGATAGGGGCTAGGCCCTCAATGAAGAGAGCAACAGCAATATACACAACATGATAGCATTGTAACAATATAAAAACAACATGATAGCATTGTAACAATATAAAACAACATGATAGCATTGTAACAATATAAAAACAACATGATAGCATTGTAACAATATAAAAACAACATGATAGCATTGTAACAATATAAAAACAACATGATAGCATTGTAACAATATAAAACAACATGATAGCATTGTAACAATATAAAAACAACATGATAGCATTGTAACAATATAAAACAACATGATAGCATTGTAACAATATAAAAACAACATGATAGCATTGTAACAATATAAAACAACATGATAGCATTGTAACAATATAAAACAACATGATAGCATTGTAACAATATAAAACAACATGATAGCATTGTAACAATATAAAACAACATGATAGCATTGTAACAATATAAAACAACATGATAGCATTGTAACAATATAAAACAACATGATAGCATTGTAACAATATAAAAACGACATGATAGCATTGTAACAATATAAAAACAACATGATAGCATTGTAACAATTTAAAAACGACATGATAGCATTGTAACAATATAAAAACAACATGATAGCATTGTAACAATATAAAAAACAACATGATAGCATTGTAACAATATAAAAACAACATGATAGCATTGTAGCATTGGGCCTCGCCTTGTTGGAGGCTATAGATTTTGTTGTGAAACTGTGAAACCATTACCTGTGAAACCATTACCTGTGAAACAATTATCTGTGAAACCATTACCTGTGAAATAATTATCTGTGAAACCATTACCTGTGAAACAATTATCTGGGAAACCATTACCTGTGAAACCATTACCTGTGAAACCATTACCTATGAAACCATTATCTACAAACATTTATTGTACTTTACAAGGGTATTCTTTTGCCATGACTGAAAAAGTATTTATCGGTGTATTGTGTTATATTCTGACACGTCAACTCTAGATCACCTACAACTTTTTACTGCTGTTTGCTGTGAGATACCAAGGATGTAAGGATCCTTATAAAAGACATCCTCCAAGACTTTCAAAATGTTGGTTTTCTTAAGTTTTCTCCTTCTTCTTCTTCTTTTACAAAGGGAGAGATCAAAATAACAGCCATTTCATTTTCCTCAGCCTCCATGTTGGATCTGGGTGGCAGACAGATGGACTGTGTGTCTGCTGAGAAAGGAAAGGACAAGCAAGCTCAGTACTCACAGAGGAGGAAAAGAAGAAGATGGAGGGAGAGAGGAGGAAGAGAGGAGAAAGGAGAGGGATAAAGAGGAGGGAGGAAGGAAAGACGTAAGAAACCATGATACGCGCATACACTCACGGATACACACTTGCACAGCGCACACATTCGCATGTATCAATGAGTCAGTGTACAGTCAGGTCCATAATTATTGGCACCCCTTCATGAAGAGAGCAAAAAATACAGTATTAAATCAATAATACAAATACTGAGCAAGTACTGCATGTATATATTGCATGTATATATTGTATGTGTATATTGCATGTATATATTGTATGTATATATTGCATGTATATATTGCATGTATATATTGCATGTATATATTGTATGTGTATATTGCATGTATATATTGCATGTATATATTGTATGTGTATATTGCATGTATATATTGCATGTATATATTGCATGTATATATTGCATGTATATATTGTATGTATATATTGCATGTATATATTGCATGTGTATATTGTATGTATATATTGCATGTATATATTGCATGTATATATTGCATGTATATATTGTATGTATATATTGCATGTATATATTGCATGTGTATATTGTATGTATATATTGTATGTGTATATTGCATGTATATATTGCATGTATATATTGCATGTATATATTGCATGTATATATTGTATGTATATATTGCATGTATATATTGCATGTGTATATTGTATGTATATATTGCATGTATATATTGCATGTATATATTGCATGTATATATTGCATGTATATATTGCATGTATATATTGTATGTATATATTGCATGTATATATTGCATGTGTATATTGTATGTATATATTGCATGTATATATTGCATGTATATATTGCATGTATATATTGTATGTATATATTGCATGTATATATTGCATGTATATATTGCATGTGTATATTGCATGTATATATTGCATGTATATAACATTTATATTATTTTATACTAATACAATTGCTCAGAGAATGTTGTTTTTTTAATCTAAAAATGACAGGGGTCACAATTATTGACAATCCTGTTTCTAAAACACCAGCATCTTCCCCTTGCGAGGATAACGACATGGAGCCTTTTTTATAACATGTTTTATGAGATTGGAGAACACATTGGAAGGGATCTTACCATTCCTCCATACAGAATCTTTCCCAGATCCTTGATATCCTTCGTCTGCTCTTATGGACTACCCTCTTCAATTCAATTCAATTCAATTCAAACTACAGGTTTTCAATGGGGTTCATGTCCGGAGACTGGGGATGGTCATTACAAAGTGTTGCTTTTGTTATCTATTAACCATTTTCTTTGTGGATTATGACGTGTGCTTGTGGTTATTGTCTCGCTGGAAGATCCACTTGCGGCCACGTGTCAGACTCCTGGCAGAGGCAACCAGATTTTTGGCAAAAAAATTCCTGGTACTGGATAAAGTTAATGATGCCACTGACCTTATTATTAAACAAGGGCCCCAAGACCAGTGGAAGCAAAATAGCTCGATAACATCAAAGATCCACCACCATATTTTACCGTAGGTATGAGGTACCTTTCTGCATATGCTTCTGTTTTTCAACATCACCATAGTACCGGTTCCAGTCCAAGTGGATG
The DNA here is from genome assembly GCF_016432855.1 of Salvelinus namaycush. NCBI lineage: Eukaryota > Metazoa > Chordata > Actinopteri > Salmoniformes > Salmonidae > Salvelinus > Salvelinus namaycush. The sequence continues at coordinate 41,316,845 of NC_052317.1, forward strand.
ACAGATGCCTTCGGCCACACACACCAGCGGTGGGTTTGGCATTGAAAAACAGAAGCATATGCAGAAAATATCTCATACCTACTGTAAAATACGGCGAAAAAAAATCAAATAAAAGTACCCCGTTGAAAACCTGTGGTTTGAATTGAATTGAGCAGTCCATAGGTCTAAGATCCCTCCCAGTGTGTTCTCCAAACTCATAAAACAAAGGCTCAGTGTTGCTATCCTCGCAAGGGGAGGGTGCTGGAGTATTGACAACAGGGGAGGGTGCTGGAGTATTGACAACAGGGGAGGGTGCTGGAGTATTGACAACAGGGGAGGGTGCTGGAGTATTGACAACAGGGGAGGGTGCTGGAGTATTGAAAACAGGGGAGGGTGCTGGACTATTGACAACAGGGGAGGGTGCTGGAGTATTGACAACAGGGGAGGGTGCTGCAGTATTGACAACAGGGGAAGGTGCTGGAGTATTGACAACAGGGGAGGGTGCTGGAGTATTGACAACAGGGGAGGGTGCTGGAGTATTGACAACAGGGGAGGGTGCTGGAGTATTGACAACAGGGGAGGGTGCTGCAGTATTGACAACAGGGGAGGGTGCTGGAGTATTGACAACAGGGGAGGGTGCTGGAGTATTGACAACAGGGGAGGGTGCTGCAGTATTGACAACAGGGGAGGGTGCTGGAGTATTGACAACAGGGGAGGGTGCTGGAGTATTGACAACAGGGGAGGGTGCTGGAGTATTGACAACAGGGGAGGGTGCTGGAGTATTGACAACAGGGGAGGGTGCTGGAGTATTGACAACAGGGGAGGGTGCTGGAGTATTGACAACAGGGGAGGGTGCTGGAGTATTG
>NC_052317.1:41320189-41360189 GCF_016432855.1 Salvelinus namaycush
GTACAAAACATGCACATGCAAACGATGACATCATACAGACATCATCGACATCATACAAACGACGACATCATACAAACATCAATGACATCATACAAACGACAACATCATACAAACATCAACGACACCATACAAATGATGACATCATACAAATGATGACATCATACAAACATCAACGACATCATACAAACATCAACGACACCATACAAATGATGACATCATACAAATGATGACATCATACAAACATCAACGACATCATACAAACATCAACGACATCATACAAACGATGACATCATACAAACATCAACGACATCATACAAATGATGACATCATACAAACATCAACGACATCATACAAACATCAACGACATCATACAAACGATGACATCATACAAACATCAACAACATCATACAAACGACGACATCATACAAACATCAATGACATCATACAAACGACGACATCATACAAACATCAATGACATCATACAAGCGATGACATCATACAAACATCAACGACATCATACAAACGACGACATCATACAAACATCAACGACATCATACAAACATCAACGACATCATACAAACATCAACGACATCATACAAACATCAACGACATCATACAAACGATGACATCATACAAACATCATACAAACAACGACATCATACAAACATCAACGACATCATACAAACGACGACATCATACAAACATCAATGACATCATACAAACGACGACATCATACACACATCATACAAACGACGACATCATACAAACATCAACGACATCATACAAACATCAACGACATCATACAAATGATGACATCATACAAACATCAACGACATCATACAAACATCAACGACATCATACAAACGATAACATCATACAAACATCAACGACATCATACAAATGATGACATCATACAAACATCAACGACATCATACAAACATCAACGACATCATACAAACGATGACATCATTCAAACATCAACAACATCATACAAACGACGACATCATACAAACATCAACGACATCATACAAACATCAACGACATCATACAAACATCAACGACATCATACAAACGACGACATCATACAAACATCAATGACATCATACAAACGACGACATCATACAAACATCAATGACATCATACAAGCGATGACATCATACAAACATCAACGACATCATACAAACGACGACATCATACAAACATCAACGACATCATACAAACATCAACGACATCATACAAACATCAACGACATCATACAAATGACGACATCATACAAACATCAACGACATCATACAAACATCAACGACATCATACAAATGATGACATCATACAAATGATGACATCATACAAACATCAACGACATCATACAAACATCAACGACATCATACAAACATCAACGACATCATACAAACATCAATGACATCATACAAACGACGACATCATACAAACATCAACGACATCATACAAACATCAACGACATCATACAAATGATGACATCATACAAATGATGACATCATACAAACATCAACGACATCATACAAACATCAACGACATCATACAAACGATGACATCATACAAACATCAACGACATCATACAAATGATGACATCATACAAACATCAACGACATCATACAAACGATGACATCATACAAACATCAACGACATCATACAAACGACGTCATCATACAAACATCATACAAATGATGACATCATACAAACATCAACAACATCATACAAACAACGACATCATACAAACATCAACGACATACAAACATCAACGACATCATACAAACATTAATGACATCATACAAACATCAACGACATCATACAAACGATGACATCATACAAACATCATACAAACATCAACGACATCATACATACCCAAACCCACCAGTCCACACCCCCCCATCTCCAGAGCCCGAATCACTTCTGCCACATGACTTGAAACTGCACCATTTTGTTTCTCTCCATCGCCCACGCACTTTCAACATTTAGATAATAAATAATTAAATGTTTCATTGTGTTAATGATGGCGGATTGATTGATTTCCAAGTTTGTTTTTTCAAGATGAGTGATGAAAAGAGAATCATCCAACCCACCGGGTATCTCACTACACCCCCATATGCCATGTCTTGAAATATGCAGACAGACTGATTAAAAGTAAGTTTACATTGAAATACTTCTGACGGCCAACTTTCTAGCTCCGCCCACAACTTCTGGACTTCATAGCATTCCCAGAAAGCATTGATTATTGACTCATTATTAGTTTTACACTTAAGACATGACTATATATTACAGGCTTTCTTAATAACACAGGGAAGTATTATTCAGGTGGTACTGTTAAGATACAGGACAATCAGGGTATGATTTTCATAGCGGATTGCTTTGAGTGGATTTTGATTTGATTTGATCTAACCCCTGGATTCTGGAAAGACCTATGTCGGAAATGGCACCCTATTCCCAGGTCCTGGCCAAAGTAGTGCACTATATAGGGCATAGTGTACCATCTGGGATGCAACATGGACATAGTTTTGATGTTTTCACATCTCTCATCGTTATTCCTGATTCCAGCCGTCTCTCCGTCTCTCCGTCTCTCTTTTTCTCCTTCCAACTCGTCCCAACTCGTCCCACCTTCCAACACCACATCCTGGAATAGTCCTGTAAGCAAACTGTTTAAGAAAAGTCTTCCAAAGAACTAACTTCAACTGCCAAACTTCAACTGAAAAACGTCAACTGCCAAACTTCTGTTTCCAGGCAATGGGGTTGTCTAAAACCCTCAGTTGAAGAAACAAGCATACTGGGACTGTTCTGCGTATAGATTCAAACCGTATAACATTAATGGATCCCTTCTTTTCTTCACCAACTCTTATTAGCGATTCAATAGAATTAGATACACTGCAGTAGGATCTCTCTGGGGTAAGCCTCCATCAGTTGTTGGTCATTTTGAATTCCTATTTGAATTGAGTTCTAGTTCTATGGTTGTCATTCCGTTGTTGAAACACTATTCCGGGGGGGGGGGGGGGGGGGGGTTCCCATGGTAACAGAGTTGTCATGTGATTGTCACCACTAGCTGACCTGTCAGTTCTAGATTTCAGTTCTGTGAGATACACAGCAGCTGCTGTGACGACTGATCTTTTCTGAGTGGAGAACAGTGTGACTTCTGACAGTAAATCAGTTTGAACTGGAAATCACAGCAGTGCTGTTTTCCTCTCTCGCTCTCTCTCTCTCTCAATTCAATTCAATTCAAAGGGCTTTATTGGAATGGGAAACATATGTTACCATTGCCAAAGCAAGTGAAATAGATAATAAACAAAAGTGAAATAAACAATAAAAAATGTACAGTAAACATTACACAAAAGTTCCAAAGGAATAGAGACATTTCAAATGTCATAGTATGGATATATACAGTGTTGTAACGATGTGAAAATAGTTAAGGTACAAAATAAAAATGAAGAAACATAAATATGGGTTGTATTTACAAGGTGTTTGTTCTTCACTGGTTGACCTTCTCTTGAGGTCACAAATCTTGCTGCTGTGATGGCACACTGTGTTATTTCACCCAGTAGATATGGGAGTTTATCACATTTTTATTTGTTTTCAAATTATTTGTGGCTCTGTGAAATCTGAGGGAAATATGTGTCTCTAATATGGTCATACATTTGGCAGGAGGTTAGGAAGTGCAGCTCAGTTTGCACCTCATTTTGTGGGCAGTGTGCACATAGCCTGTCTTCTCTTGAGAGCCAGATTGTCTCCACTTTGTGTATCAGTCCTTGGTTCCAAATATTGGGGAAGATGCCAGAGCTGAGGATGATGTTAAAGAGTTTAAGTTTAGCCAATTGGAATTTGTGGTCTGTATTTTTATTTTATTTTATTTCACCTTTATTTAACCAGGAAAAGCCCATTGAGACCCAGAGAATCTTTTTCAATATATTACATAATTAAAACATACAACAATACAATACAACAACATGATCCAGCCTAAAAAAAGCATTTACACTCCTCTGTAACAGAGTCTCCCATCAATATTTTAAATTATTTTAGTGGCACTAACATATCTAGATGAAGCATGGATTGCAGATTATACCATGTGTCTGGTGCACAAGAAGAGAAGGCAGTCTTGCCTAATACTGTGAATGTCCTGGGGACTTTCAACCACCTATCAGACCGGGTATGGTAACTGCTGGTGGTGAAGGAGACCAGACTACAGAGATAAAGAGGGAGTTTACCCAAAAGGCCTTTGTAGATGAACACATACAAATGTATCTTTCTGCGCATATAAAGTGAGGTCTAACCTACCATTTGGTACAATCTGCAATGGTGGGTGAGTGACTTGGCATTTGTAATAAAGCGCAAGGATGCATGATAAACAGAGTCCAGTCTCTGTAAGACAGAGGAGGCTGCATGATAAACAGAGTCCAGTCTCTGTAAGACAGAGGAAGCTGCATGCATATACATACATGATCATTTCATTTAGGAGACCATCAGACCACAGGCCTTTTTGGGTTGAAGGGTCAGTATTTTGTTCTTTGCAAAGTTCAGCCGTCAATAGTTTCAACAAATCTCAAAATGACCATTTCAACACTTCCAAAGCTGTTTGTTTCCAAGCTTTTAGCTGCAAACTCCCCAAATGAATGACTACAAATGATTAGAGAAGAATGATTCTAGGAAATAAGTAGCAACACACCGTATTCAGTGTGTTCGGATGAAAACTAGTTTCATTACAAGCTTTCTTAAACTAAAACTTGGGCCGTTCCACCAAATTAATATATTTTGTGTATTGTTAAAAAAAAAAAAAAAAAAAAAAAAGTAATAACTTGTTTTTTCCATCTCAAAGAGGTTAAATAAAAAAAAATGAATACAGTCAGTTTCTATTACTAAGTGCCAAATTATAGTAAGTAACAGGGTTGACCGTAACAGGGTTGACCATATCAGGGTTGACCATAACAGGGTTGACGATTGCATTTTAAATCAGCCATAAATCCCCTTGTGACAGGGGGAACAGAAGCTTGTCATGTGCAACAGGGAGGGGGGAATGGATTGCAAGCTTCACAAAAAAGAGAATTTGGTAAAACATTTCTAGCCTGTCTATCTATGGGTAACATGGTTGACGTGATACGCTCACCAACTCAGTTTTCAACCACAGAAACACCAGAAAATGGCCAACAAGATTAGAACCAGCTCACCTGCTTAACAATATGATTTGACTTTTTTAAGGAATAGATTCACCATATTAAAACGAGAGTTCGGTTCACGTAACAGTGTTGACCTGAAAATCAGGGAAAGACGATTTCATGTGATTAGATGAATCACTAATCACATGAAATAAATAATCATGTTCAGAAATGACGTTGTCAAAGCAACAGAATAACTAGGGATTTACGATGATGGTGAAAACTTGGAGAAACGTGGCGGTTAAGTAGGTTAAAATCTTCCTAGAAGTCACAGAGGATGCACAGAGGGACATGTCAAAAATGCAGAATTTTGGTCTTTATTTTCCATGTGGTCTATAGTAAAGGGAACTTAATTTAATATACAATTCAATCTCCAAACAAACGTCACCCCTCATCGTAACTGAAGCAACAGAATAACAACATTGCTTTCCGTTTTAATTATGGTGTGTGAAGCCGTCTGTGAGGCCATTTTAATTCACTTCTTATGGCTGGGGGCAGTTTTGAATAGCTTGGATGAATAAGGTGCCCAGAGTAAACTGCCTGCTACTCAGTCCCAGAAGCTAAGATATGCATATTATTAGTAGATTTGGATAGAAAACACTCTTCTAAAACTGTTTGAATGATGTCTGTGAGTATAACAGAACTCATATGGCAGGCAAAAACCTGAGAAAAAAATCAAACCAGGAAGTGGGAAATCTGAGGTTTGTAGGTTTGCCTATCGAATATACAGTGTCTTTTGAGTCATATTGCACTTCCTAAGGCTTCCACTAGATGTCAACAGTCTTTAGAACCTTGTTTGATGCTTCTACTGTGAAGAATGAGGGAAGGAGAGCTCTTTGAGTCAGGTGTCTGGCATGAGCTGACCACGCGCGCTCCCGTGAGAGCGACCTGCGTTCCATCGCATGTCTGAAGACAAAGGAATTCTCCGGTTGAAACATTATTGAAGATTTATGTTAAAAACATCCTAAAGATTGATTCTATACATCGTTTGACATGTTCCTACGAACTGTAATGGAATTTTTTTACTTTGTTTGGACCTAGTGCCTGCGCATTTGGATTACTGTACTAAACGCGCGAACAAAAAGGAGGTATTTGGACAGAAATTATGGATGTTATCGAACAAAACAAACATTTATTGTGGAACTGCGATTCCTGGGAGTGCATTCTGATGAAGATCATCAAAGGTAAGTGAGTATTTATAATACTATTTCTGGCTTCTGTTGACTCCACAACATGGCGGATATCTGTATGGCTTGTTTGGGTTCTGAGCGCTGTACTCAGATTATAGCATGGTGTGCTTTTTCCGTAAAGTTTTTTTGAAATCTGACACAGCGGTTGCATTAAGGAGAAGACTATCTAAAGTTCCATTCATAATTCTTTTATCTTTTATCAATGTTTATTATGAGTATTTCTGTAAATTAATGTGGCTCTCTGCAAAATCATTGGATGTTTTGGAGGCAAAACATTACTGAACATAACGCGCCAATGTAAACTAAGATTTTTGGATATAAATATGAACTTTATCATTTTATCTCTATTTCTGTTTTTGTGACTCCTCTCTTTGGCTGGAAAAATGGCTGTGTTTTTCTGTGAATAGGTACTGACCTAACATAATCGTTTGGTGTGCTTTCGTTGTAAAGCCTTTGAAATCAGACACTGTGGCTGGATTTACAACAAGTTTATCTTTAAAATGGTGTAAAATACTTGTATGTTTGAGGAATTTTAATTATGAGATTTCTGTTGTTTTGAATTTGGCGCCCTACACTTTCACTGGCTGCTGTCAAGTCGATCCCGTTAACGGGATCTCAGCCGTAAGAAGTTTAAGGCCCATTTTGTTGTACCTTAGCTGTAGGTCAAACTGCTGCAAAAGTGAAACCAAAGCATAAGTTCAGGCATCAAATTCCGAGTGGTTTAGGTAAGGGTTAAAGTTAGGGATATGGTTAAAACAAAAATAAATAAAAGCGAGCACCTAGCATTGGGATTGAACCCGTTATCCTCTGAGCCACCGCTCCCGGTTTACGCCCATCCACAGCACCCTAGCAAGCCGCGAGCCTACCAGATGGTAGTAGGATCTCAAGTTGCTCCTAGTGGACGTTAGGAAATTGCCATGGAATTACATTTTGCTGATCAAAGCAGGAATGTTTTTTCATAAATCCCCTTACAGATGTTGGACCTTCATTTGACCAGTGCAGGAAATGAAAGAAAGGTAAAACTTGTAGTGTGTTTGAGGTTTAAAAAGGCTTCTGAAGTTTGTAATTTCCTCTTTGAAATTTCTGACTTTCTGACGAAAAATGTATCAAACTCTACATAAATGTCCATAAATTATAATCCACACAATAATTCACATTTCCTGTTGCTGCAGGATTATTTTCCTGTTGTAGCAAACTGGCTCACATTATGATCCTACATCTGTACATAATTTGCTTTCCTTTCTTGTCATAATCTAGCTCAGGAATCTCCAACTCAGGTCCTGGAAATATCTTGGACATCATTTGCATGAAATGAGACCGGCCTATAAACTGAATAAAAATGGATAGAAAATGATTTGGAAATAGTCGCTAGAAAAAAAAGAAAAACAAAAGAAGAAAACTTGAACGATCTTTATATTCCATTGATCTCCATGCTGTGCGTCCATCCGGAAATCTGACCTCACCCTGGTTATCTGGAGATATCAGGGTAACAGGAGACGTTACTTCTGATTACAGACGATGGCACCACATGGTAGCTACACGTCTTTGCTTTCAACCACCAGGAGGGACAGAAGCAGAGATCAATACTATCTTCACAAAAAAAAACTAAGAGCTGCCTGTCTGTCTCTTTATCTCTGACTGAGACATCTCTGGAGAGGATAGAGAAAGCCTTGGGCTGCATTTAGACAGGCAGCCCAATTCTGATCTTTTGACACTAATTGGTCTTTTGACCAATCAGATCAGATCTTTTGCCAATACTTGGCATTATCCTAATTGGCATTTTTCCCTCCTTCACCTCTCCTCTATGGCTGCGTTTACACAGACAGCCCAATTCTGATATATTTTTTATCTGATGTGAAAAGATCTGATGTGTTTGGTCAAAATACCAATTAGTGGAAAATGCATCAGAATTGGGCTGCCTGTGTCAACAGGATGGCTTCCCGGAGCAAATTGGCTGCTGTAGCATCTCCCCGGTGTGTGGGTGAGTTACCCCTCCCCATGTAGAACTAAGAGAAGTCCTATATAATATCCTTTTCCAAAGTTATATTCCTCTATAAAAAAAAAAGTGATTGATGAGAGAGTTTAAACACTAACCACTCTATTACAATCCGTCACCATTATTAACTCAAAATCAGGACTGCTGCAATGGGTCTTTCATTATGCTGTGTTGCTGGTTCTACCATTCATTTTGTCTGCTATACACTGAGTTTACAAATCTTTAAGAACACCTGCCCTTTCCATGATATACAGTAGACTGACCAGGTGAATCCAGGTGAAAGCTATGATCCCTTATTGAAGGCACTTATTAAATCTACTTCAATCTGTGTAGATGAAGGGGAAGAGACAGGTTAAAGAAGGATTTTTAAGCCTTGAGACACTCAATGCGTGCCATTGGGGGTGAATGGGCAAGACAAAAGATTTAAGTGCCTTTTGAACGGGTTATGGTAGTAAGTGCCAGGTGCACCGGTTTGTGTCAAGAACGGCAACGCTGCTGGGTTTTTCACACTCAACAGTTTCCTGTGTGTATTAAGAATGGGCCATCACCCAAAGGACATCCAGCCAACTTGATACAACTATGGGTAGCATTGAAGTCAACATGGTCCAGCACCCTGTGGAATGCTTTTGACACCTTCTAGTGTCCATGCCCTGACGAATTGAGGTTGTTCTGAGTGCTAAAGGGAGGGGGTGGGGTAAAACTCCATATTAGGCAGGTGTTCCTAATGTTTGGTATACTCATTGTAGGTTGTGGTGGTGCTACTTTAGGGAAGCAGGAAGCATAGCAGTTAAGAGCGTTGGGCCAGTAACCGAAAGGTCACTGGTTCAAATTCCCGAGCTGACTAGGTGAAAATCTGCCAATGTGCTCTTGAGCAAGGCACTTAACTCTAATTGCTCCTGTAAGTCGCTCTGGATAAGAGCTTCTGCTAAATGTATTAAGAAATGGCAATGTATTCATTATGGGCCCGATTCAGACTTAGGAAAATGTACGCCTTTCCTACGCACTTCTCAGTAGTTGGTATTCAGACTTCTCTTATGAAGGTGCGTAACAAGCTTTGCAGGCATGGTTCCCTTGAGCGCGCTGAATACATGAATTCAACCACTGAAAACCATCCCACTTGCTGGCCTATCACATTTACTCGTGGAGTATTCATTCAGTAGGCTTATCAGTACATTTATCTAAAGCCATCCCTTTAAATTTGGTGTACCTTTAATTTGTAAATACTTGCATATTCATCTTCTTTTCAGTACCAATTCGTAGATTTAAAAAATACTCGGATCTTGTATATTATTTAAACAGGTTTGGAGAGCTTTTACGCACAAAATATATTGGTGAATCTAAAATACAGTGGTTTGATTCCTCCTGAAAGTTGATATATTCAATTGTTCAATCCATGAAATATTAGAAGATGAGAAAAGTGTACAATAGGGGTTGAACAGTATTCCTATTAATCTACCCCGATAATCTTCACTAATCATAGAACTGTGATGACAGTGGTCCAGTTGTTGTGAACCGTGTGCCAGACTCCAGGTTTAAACTGCTAAGTATGCTCTGAGTTCCATAAGGATTCCAATAGGCTACATGTCCTAAATTATTTCACAACTTGTAATACCTGATATGATCCACTATTGCTAGCAATTCTCAGGAACAACCACACTAACATGACAGATGACAGAAAGGCAAACTAACGATGTAATAGAATGGTGCAAAATGTAAGGAAACTAACACTGAAGTCAGTGACAGTTATTCTTAGGGCTAGGCCCCTTTTTTCAAATTTTCTGTCTGAATGACGTGCCCAAAGTAAACTGCCTGTTGCTCAGGCCCTGAAGCCAGGATATGCATATAATTGGTACCATTGGAAAGAAAACACTTTGAAGTTTGTAGAAATGGTAAAATAATGTAGGAGAATATAACACAATAGATATGGTAGGAGAAAATCCAAAGAAAAACCAACTGGATTTTGTTGTTGTTGAGAGCCCATGCTCTTACAATGGAAAGTATAGGGGCATACTGAATTCTAGCTCCCATAATGCAATTCCTATGGCTTCCACAGGGTGTCAGCAGTCTATGTTAAATGTTTCAGGCTTGTAACTTCCAAAACGAATAAGAAGTATCAGTTTTAGTACAGGGACACAGTCTTGGAAATGTGTGTATGTGCACGCGATGAAGATAGAACGCACCGACTAAAATCGGTTTCCTATTGAACATACTTCTTTCCGTAAGAAATATTATAGTTTGATTGCATTTTAGGGTATCTGAGGAGTAAATAGAAACGTATTTTGACTTGTTGAAACAAAGGCTAGGGGTAGATTTTCGGATTCCTTTCTCTGCATGTTGAACGAGTGGATTACTCAAATCGATTGCGCCAACTAAACAGACTTTTTGGAATATAAAGAAGGATTTTATCTAACAAAACGACACTACATGTTATAGCTGGGACCCTTTGGATGACAAATCAGAGGAAATTTTTAAAAAATTAAGTGAATATTTAATTGCTATTTGTGAATTTATGAAACATGTGCCGGTGGAAAAATATTTTGTTGTGGGGCGCCATCCTCAAACAATCGCATGGCATGCTTTTGCTGTAATGGCTACTGTAAATTGGACAGTGCAGTTAAATCAACAAGAATTTAAACTTTCAACCGATACCTAAATGTTTAATATCCATAATTTTTATGATTATTTATTTGAATTGCGCGCCCTCCAGTTTCACTGGAAGTTGTCTCGCTAGCGGGACGCCTAGCCCTAAGAAGATTTATAAATGTATGTGGGTATAAGTGACGGTGGCATCCGATAGTGGCTAATATTTTATACAAATTGTTTTAAAAAATGCAGTGAAAGTCTGTATAATTAAAACATTCTAGCCTCCCGAGTGGCGCGGGGGTCTAAGACACAGCATTGCAGCGCTTGAGACGTCACTACAGACCCGGGTTCAATCCCAGGCTGTGTCACAACCGGCCGTGACCAGGAGTCCCATAGGGAGGCGCATAATTGCCCCAGCGTTGTCCGGGTTAGTGGAGGGTTTGGCCGGGGTGGGGGCTTTACTTGACTCATCGCGCTCTGGCGACTCCTTGTGGTGGGCCGGGGACCTGCAGGCTGACTTCAGTCACCAGATATAGGGTGTTTCCTCAGACACATTGGTGCAGATGGCTTCTGGGTTAAGGGGTAGGTGTTAAGAAGCGTGGTTCGGTGGGTCATGTTTCGGAGGATGCATGACTCGACCTTCGCCTCTCCCAAACCCATTGGGGAGTTGCAGTGATGAGACAAGATTGTAATTGGATATCATGAAATTGGGGAGAAAAATTGTTTTTATGTTTTATAATAATAAATACAAATTCTAGACATCATAAATTTGCGCATGGCCACAGAAGCCTTTAGCTTGGCTCTCCACATTACGATAAGTGCCATGGGCTCTTTAGTGACCTCAGAGAGTCAGGACACCCGTTTAACGTCCCATCTGAAAGACTGCACCCTACACAGGGCAATGTCCCCAACCACTGCCCTGGGGCATTGGGATAAAAAAATAATAAAAAAAAACAGAGAAAAAAGTCCCTCGTACTGGCCATCCCACACCACTTTCAACAGCATCTGGTCTCCCATCCAGACACCCTGCTTAGCTTCAGAGGCAAGCCTCCAGCAGTGAGATGCAGGGTGGTATGATGCTGGCTGTTATCAATAGCTCTTCTCAATTTGTAAATCACAGTGCATGGAGAATGGTGTTCTATTGAGAAAAAAATAGTCAGACAGGGCTGTGTGGGTGTTAGACAGGGCTGTGTGGGAGTCAGACAGGGCTGTGTGGGTGTTAGACAGGGCTGTGTGGGAGTCAGACAGGGCTGTGTGGGTGTTAGACAGGGCCGTGTAGGTGTTAGACAGGGCCGTGTGGGTGTTAGACAGGGCCGTGTGGGAGTTAGACAGGGCTGTGTGGGTGTTAGACAGGGCTGTGTGGGTGTTAGACAGGGCTGTGTGGGTGTTAGACAGGGCTGTGTGGGTGTTAGACAGGGCTGTGTGGGAGTCAGACAGGGCTGTGTGGGTGTTACTATCCTCATTAGTCATAGTACCATATAGTATCCACTACTCTGGGACATCCCAGCCCACAGAGGAAGAAATCAGGACTTCCTTATCCTTGGAAATGGGTATGGTTCTCCATCTCTCCCTGCTCCTCTCCACTCACAGTGCCAAGACAGTGACTGACATAGAACCTGTCACTTTAGAAATTCCATCCATCGTGAATTTATCAGACCATTTCAAGGCGTCCTTGGTAAATGTACACCTTTGCTCTTTTTTATCTGTGAAATTTATGTTCAAATCATATTGTATTGGTCGCATGCCCATATTTAGCGGATGTTATTGTGGGTGTAGCGAAATGCTTGTGTCCCCTAGCTCCAACAGTGCAGTAGTATCTAACAATTCACAACAATACACACTAATCTAAAAGTAAAATAATGGAATTAAAAAATATATAAATATAAGGAGCAGGAATACAGTATATACTGTATATATATGCATGTATATGTATGTATATATATACACTTAGGTTGGAGACATTAAAACTTGTTTTTCAACCACTCCACAAATTTCTTGTATACAAACAAAAGTTTTGGTAAGTCAGTTAGGACATCTACTTTGTGCATGACAAGTAATCTTTCCAACAATTGTTTACAGACAGATTATTTAACTCATAATTCACTGTATCCAAATTCCAGTGGGTCAGAAGTTTCCATACACTAAGTTGACTGTGCCTTTAAACAGCTTGGAAAATTCCAGAAAATTAAGTCATGGCTTTAGAAGCTTCTGATAGGCTAATTGACATAATTTGAGTCAACTGGAAGTGTACCTGTGGATGTATTTCAAGGCCTACCTTGAAACTCAGTGCCTCTTTGCTTGACCACATGGGAAAATCAAAAGAAACCAGCCAAGACCTCAGAAAATAAATTGTAGACCTCCACAAGTCTGGTTCATCCTTGGGAGCAATTTCCAAATGCCTGAAGGTACCACGTTCATCTGTACAAACAATAGGACGCAAGTATAAACACTATGGGACCACACAGCCGTCATACCGCTCACGAAGGAGACGCGTTCTGTCTCCTAGAGATGAACGTACTTTGGTGCGAAAAGTGCAAATCAATCCCAGAACAACAGCAAAGGACCTTGTGAAGATGCTGGAGGAAACAGGTACAAAAGTATCTATATGCACAGTAAAAGGAGTCCTATATTGACATAACCTGAAAGGCAGCTCAGCAAGGAAGAAGGCACTGCTCAAAAACCGCCATAAAAAAGCCAGACTACGGTTTGCAACTGCACATGGGAACAAAGATTGTACTTTTTGGAGAAATGACCTCCGGTCTGATGAAACAAAAATAGAACTGTTTGGCCATAATGACCATCGTTATGTTTGGAGGAAAAAGGGGGAGGCTTGCAAGCCGAAGAACACCATCCCAACCGTGAAGCACAGTGGTGGCAGCATCATGTTGTGGGGGTGCTTTGCTGCAGGAGGGACTGGTGCACTTCACAAAATAGATGGCATCATGAGGTAGGGAAATTATGTGGATATATTGAAGCAACATCTCAAGACATCAGTCAGGAAGTTAAAGCTTGGTCGCAAATGGGTCTTCCAAATGGACAATGACCCCAAGCATACTTCCAAAGTTTTGGCAAAATGGCTTAAGGACAACAAAGTCAAGGTATTGGAGTGGCCATCACAAGGCTCTGACCTCAATCCTATAGAAAATGTGTGGGCAGAACTGAAAAAGTGTGTGTGAGCAAGGAGGCCTACAAACCTGACTCAGTTACACCAGCTCTGTCAGGAGGAATGGGCCAAAATTCACCCAACCTATTGTGAGAGCTTGTGAAAGGCCACCCGAAACGTTTGACCCAAGTTAAACAATTTAAAGTCAATGCTCCAAATACTAATCGAGTGTATGTAAACTTCTGACCCACTGGGAATGTGATGAAATAAATAAAAGCTGAAATAAATAATTCTCTCTACTATTATTCTGACATTTTACATTCTTAAAATAAAGTGGTGATCCTAACTGACCTAAGACAGGGAATTTTTGCTCGGATTAAATGTCAGGAATTGTGAAAAACTGAGTTTAAATGTATTTGGTTAAGGTGTATGTAAACTTCAACTGTACATAGACTTGGAATCACTGGCCACTTTAATAATGGAACACTAGTCACTTTAATAATGTTTACATAATGCTTTACTCATCTCATATGTATATACTGTATTCTCTTCTACTGCATAATAGTCAATGCCACTCCGACATTGCTCAATCTAATATTTATATATTACTTAATTCCATTCTTTTACTATTATATTTGTGTGTATTGTTGTGAATTGTTAGATACTACTGCACTGTTGGAGCTAGGAACACAAGCATTTTGCTACACCCCCAATAGCATCTGCTAAATACATGTGTGTGACCAATAAAATTTGATTTGATAACACTGGTTACATTGCTGGAACTTTTCTGTGATGGCTAGGGATAGACTGCCCTGCCATTCAGACTGTGCCAGAGATTATTCTGATCCATTATGACAACATGTCTATCTAACATAGTCCTTCAGATGCACAACTTGTTGTCTGAGTCTCCCGATGGTCGAGGCTGTGGTTGAATGGCCTCGTCAGGTGCAGGCACTTGTCTAGGCAGTGTGTCAGGCTCTGTCTGGTCAGTGTCTCTGTCATTTGTAGTCCATTGTTCTGACTCTGTGGTTGTATCCACAGTTTCACAAAAGAAACATGTCGCATGGCCCTCTTGCTATTCCTTTCCAGGACAACAGAGTTCCCCTTCCTGTCCACGACGGTGTATGGTTCTGGTTCGAAGGTAGTTGACAACTTGTTCTGCTTTGGTGCTGCTGTAGCAGAACCATGTCACCTTGTTGAATTGAAGTGTTCAGTTGCTCTCCTAGATCTGTTTGCGTTCTGTCAGCTCTTCCCCTTCCTTTCAGCATCAGCAAGCCGAACGGTGTTGTCGTGTGTGTCATGTTTTGTCATTGATTATCATGTCTTGTCCCTGTGCTTCCCTTCTATTCGTTTCCCTCTGCTGGTCTTATTAGGTTCTTTTCCTCTTTCTATCCCTCTCTCTCCCCCTCCCTCTCTCCCTCTCTCGCTCTCTCTCTCTATCGTTCCGTTCCTGCTCCCAGCTGTTCCTCATTCTCCTAACTACCTCATTTACTCTTTCACACCTGTCCCCTATTTTGCCCTCTGATTAGAGTCCCTATTTCTCCCTCTGTTTTCCGCTTCTGTCCTTGTCGGATCCTTGTTTGATGTTTGCTGTTCTGTGTCCTTGTTCCGCCCTGTCGTGTTTTTGCCTTCTTCAGATGCTGCGTGTTAGCAGGTGTCTATGTCAGCTACGGCCTGTGCCTTCCCGAAGTGACCTGCAGTCTGTGGTCGCGTCTCCAGTCGTTCCTCTCTACCGACGAGAGGATTTCAGTTTTCCTGTTTTGGATTTACCTAAGATAATATCCAGGAGTATCGTGTTTTGTTAAGACTGGAATAAAGACTCTGTTTCTATTAAGTCGCTTTTGGGTCCTCATTCACCAGCATAACAGAAGGATCCGACCAAGAATGGACCCAGCGACTACGGATTCTCGCAACACTGCCGTCGAGTTCCAGGGAGCAATGCTCGGCAGACACGAGCAGGAATTGTCTGCTGCTCGTCATGCCGTTGAGACCCTGGCCGCTCAGGTCTCCGACCTCTCAGGACAGTTCAGAGTCTTCGTCTCGTGCCACCAGCTACTTCCTGGTCTTCCGAGTCTCCGGAACCTAGGGTTAATAACCCACCATGTTACTCTGGGCAGCCCACTGAGTGTCGCTCCTTTCTCACCCAGTGTGATATTGTGTTCTCTCTCCAGCCCAACACATACTCAAGAGAGAGAGCTCGGATCGCTTACGTCATATCACTCCTTACTGGTCGGGCTCGGGAGTGGGGCACAGCTATCTGGGAGGCAAGGGCTGAGTGTTCTAACGATTATCAGAACTTTAAAGAGGAGATGATACGGGTTTTTGATCGTTCAGTTTTTGGGAAGGAGGCTTCCAGGGCCCTGGCTTCCCTATGTCAAGGTGATCGATCCATAACGGATTACTCTATAGAGTTTCGCACTCTTGCTGCCTCCAGTGACTGGAACGAGCCGGCGTTGCTCGCTCGTTTTCTGGAGGGACTCCACGCTGAGGTTAAGGATGAGATTCTCTCCCGGGAGGTTCCTTCCAGCGTGGACTCTTTGATTGCACTCGCCATCCGCATAGAACGACGGGTAGATCTTCGTCACCGAGCTCGTGGAAGAGAGCTCGCGTTAACGGTGTTCCCCCTCTCCGCATCTCAACCATCTCCTCCCACCGGCTCAGAGACTGAGCCCATGCAGCTGGGAGGTATTCGCATCTCGACTAAGGAGAGGGAACGGAGAATCACCAACCGCCTTTGCCTCTATTGCGGTTCTGCTGGACATTTTGTCATGTCATGTCCAGTAAAAGGCCAGAGCTCATCAGTAAGCGGAGGGCTACTGGTGAGCGCTACTACTCAGGTCTCTCCATCAAGATCCTGTACTACCTTGTCGGTCCATCTACGCTGGACCGGTTCGGCTGCTTCCTGCAGTGCCTTGATAGACTCTGGGGCTGAGGGTTGTTTTATGGACGAAGCATGGGCTCGGAAACATGACATTCCTCTCAGACAGTTAGGGAAGCCCACGCCCATGTTCGCCTTAGATGGTAGTCTTCTCCCCAGTATCAGATGTGAGACACTACCTTTAACCCTCACAGTATCTGGTAACCACAGTGAGACCATTTCCTTTTTGATTTTTCGTTCACCTTTTACACCTGTTGTTTTGGGTCATCCCTGGCTAGTATGTCATAATCCTTCTATTAATTGGTCTAGTAATTCTATCTTATCCTGGAACGTTTCTTGTCATGTGAAGTGTTTAATGTCTGCTATCCCTCCTGTTTCTTCTGTCCCCTCTTCTCAGGAGGAACCTGGTGATTTGACAGGAGTGCCGGAGGAATATCATGATCTGCGCACGGTCTTCAGTCGGTCCAGAGCCAACTCTCTTCCTCCTCACCGGTCGTATGATTGTTGTATTGATCTCCTTCCGGGGACCACTCCCCCTCGGGGTAGACTATACTCTCTGTCGGCTCCCGAACGTAAGGCTCTCGAGGATTATCTGTCTGTTTCTCTCGACGCCGGTACCGTGGTGCCTTCTTCCTCTCCCGCCGGAGCGGGGTTTTTTTTTGTTAAGAAGAAGGACGGTACTCTGCGCCCCTGCGTGGATTATCGAGGGCTGAATGACATAACGGTTAAGAATCGTTATCCGCTTCCCCTTATGTCGTCAGCCTTCGAGATTCTGCAGGGAGCCAGGTTCTTTACTAAGTTGGACCTTCGTAACGCTTACCATCTCGTGCGCATCAGAGAGGGGGACGAGTGGAAAACGGCGTTTAACACTCCGTTAGGGCATTTTGAATACCGGGTTCTGCCGTTCGGTCTCGCTAATGCTCCAGCTGTCTTTCAGGCATTAGTTAATGATGTACTGAGAGACATGCTGAACATCTTTGTTTTCGTTTACCTTGACGATATCCTGATTTTTTCACCGTCACTCGAGATTCATGTTCAGCACGTTCGACGTGTACTCCAGCGCCTTTTAGAGAATTGTCTCTACGTGAAGGCTGAGAAGTGCGCCTTTCATGTCTCCTCTGTCACATTTCTCGGTTCTGTTATTTCCGCTGAAGGCATTCAGATGGATCCCGCTAAGGTCCAGGCTGTCAGCGATTGGCCCGTTCCTAAGTCACGTGTCGAGTTGCAGCGCTTTCTCGGTTTCGCTAATTTCTATCGGCGTTTCATTCGTAATTTCGGTCAAGTGGCTGCCCCTCTCACAGCTCTGACTTCTGTCAAGACGTGCTTTAAGTGGTCCGGTTCCGCCCAGGGAGCTTTTGATCTCCTCAAGAAGCGTTTTACATCCGCTCCTATCCTTGTTACTCCTGACGTCACTAAACAATTCATTGTCGAGGTTGACGCTTCAGAGGTGGGCGTGGGAGCCATTCTGTCCCAGCGCTTCCATTCTGACGATAAGGTCCATCCTTGCGCTTATTTTTCTCATCGCCTGTCGCCATCGGAACGCAACTATGATGTGGGTAACCGCGAACTGCTCGCCATCCGCTTAGCCATAGGCGAATGGCGACAGTGGTTGGAGGGGGCGACCGTCCCTTTTGTCGTTTGGACTGACCATAAGAACCTTGAGTACATCCGTTCTGCCAAACGACTTAATGCACGTCAAACTCGTTGGGCGTTGTTTTTCGCTCGTTTCGAGTTCGTGATTTCTTATCGCCCGGGAAATAAGAACACCAAGCCTGATGCCTTATCCCGTCTCTTTTGTTCTTCTGTGGCTTCTACCGACCCCGAGGGGATTCTCCCTGAAGGGCGTGTTGTCGGGTTGACTGTCTGGGGAATTGAGAGACAGGTAAAGCAAGCACTCACTCACACTGCGTCGCCGCGCGCTTGTCCTAGTAACCTTCTGTTCGTTCCTGTCTCTACTCGTCTGGCTGTTCTTCAGTGGGCTCACTCTGCCAAGTTAGCTGGCCACCCCGGCGTTCGGGGTACGCTTGCTTCTATTCGCCAGCGGTTTTGGTGGCCTACTCAGGAGCGTGACACGCGCCGTTTCGTGGCTGCTTGTTCGGACTGCGCGCAGACTAAGTCAGGTAACTCTCCTCCTGCCGGTCGTCTCAGACCGCTTCCCATTCCTTCTCGACCATGGTCTCACATCGCCTTAGACTTTATTACCGGTCTGCCTTCGTCTGCGGGGAAGACTGTGATTCTTACGGTTGTCGATAGGTTCTCTAAGGCGGCACATTTCATTCCCCTCGCTAAGCTTCCTTCCGCTAAGGAGACGGCACAAATCATCATTGAGAATGTGTTCAGAATTCATGGCCTCCCGTTAGACGCCGTTTCAGACAGAGGCCCGCAATTCACGTCACAGTTTTGGAGGGAGTTCTGTCGTTTGATTGGTGCTTCCGTCAGTCTCTCTTCCGGGTTTCATCCCCAGTCTAACGGTCAAGCAGAAAGGGCCAATCAGTCGATTGGTCGCATATTACGCAGCCTTTCTTTTCGAAACCCTGCGTCTTGGGCAGAACAGCTCCCCTGGGCAGAATACGCTCACAACTCGCTTCCTTCGTCTGCTACCGGGCTATCTCCGTTTCAGAGTAGTCTTGGGTACCAGCCTCCTCTGTTCTCGTCCCAGCTCGCCGAGTCCAGCGTTCCCTCCGCTCAGGCTTTTGTCCAACGTTGTGAGCGCACCTGGAGGAGGGTCAGGTCTGCACTTTGCCGTTACAGGGCGCAGACTGTGAGAGCCGCCAATAAACGTAGGATTAAGAGTCCTAGGTATTGTCGCGGTCAGAGAGTGTGGCTTTCCACTCGTAACCTTCCCCTTACGACAGCTTCTCGCAAGTTGACTCCGCGGTTCATTGGTCCGTTCCGTGTCTCTCAGGTCGTCAATCCTGTCGCTGTGCGACTGCTTCTTCCGCGACATCTTCGTCGCGTCCACCCTGTCTTCCATGTCTCCTGTGTCAAGCCTTTTCTTCGCGCCCCCGTTCGTCTTCCCTCCCCCCCCCCCGTCCTTGTCGAGGGCGCACCTATTTACAAGGTACGGAAGATCATGGACATGCGTTCTCGGGGACGTGGTCACCAGTACTTAGTGGATTGGGAGGGTTACGGTCCTGAGGAGAGGAGTTGGGTTCCATCTCGGGACGTGCTGGACCGTTCGTTGATTGATGATTTCCTCCGTTGCCGCCAGGGTTCCTCCTCGAGTGCGCCAGGAGGCGCTCGGTGAGTGGGGGGGTACTGTCATGTTTTGTCATTGATTATCATGTCTTGTCCCTGTGCTTCCCTTCTATTCGTTTCCCTCTGCTGGTCTTATTAGGTTCTTTTCCTCTTTCTATCCCTCTCTCTCCCCCTCCCTCTCTCCCTCTCTCGCTCTCTCTCTCTATCGTTCCGTTCCTGCTCCCAGCTGTTCCTCATTCTCCTAACTACCTCATTTACTCTTTCACACCTGTCCCCTATTTTGCCCTCTGATTAGAGTCCCTATTTCTCCCTCTGTTTTCCGCTTCTGTCCTTGTCGGATCCTTGTTTGATGTTTGCTGTTCTGTGTCCTTGTTCCGCCCTGTCGTGTTTTTGCCTTCTTCAGATGCTGCGTGTTAGCAGGTGTCTATGTCAGCTACGGCCTGTGCCTTCCCGAAGTGACCTGCAGTCTGTGGTCGCGTCTCCAGTCGTTCCTCTCTACCGACGAGAGGATTTCAGTTTTCCTGTTTTGGATTTACCTAAGATAATATCCAGGAGTATCGTGTTTTGTTAAGACTGGAATAAAGACTCTGTTTCTATTAAGTCGCTTTTGGGTCCTCATTCACCAGCATAACAGTGTGGTTCAGCTCCCGGCTGCATGTCGGCTGACAGCTCTGGTAGTTCGGTTCTAATTTTGGCAGCTGAACCACAGTTCAGCCGGTCTGCGGCCTGTGACTGAGCGTGGCGTACTCCTGTAGGCCATGAGAAACTCTAGTTCTGTGCGCCAATCCTTCTGATTGATCGGCGCGAATTGCTTTGACAAGCATCCTGTTCTGTCTTTCAACCTTGCCGTTGGCCTGAGGCCAGTATGGAGTGATGCGGCGGTGTGGGATCCCGTTTTCCTCCACGTATGCTCGGAAATCACTCGAAGGGAGAGAGGAGCGCCATTATTCGTCACAATAGGATACCCATGGAATGCGAACGTCTTCCTAAGGCTTTTGATTATATTGGTGGCAGTGATGCGGTTTAAGATCCTCACATCAACCCGTCTGGAGTAGTAGTAGTCTGTTGTTACGAAGAGGTGTTCTCCTGTTGGAAACGGCCCACACATGTCAATAGCCAGGATCTGCCATGGTTTAGCTGGTAGCTCTGTTATGACTGTGTGGACCTGCTTTGGTGGTGTGCCATTGACTTGACATGTTGGACAGGGCTTCACCAGCAGTTCAACCTTTTTATCAATGTTTGGCCACCACACTTTTGTGCACAGCCTCAGTTATGTTTTTACTATCCCCCGATGCCCTTCATGTGCTCCAGTCACCCTGTCTGATGCTTGTCCATAACGTAGCTAGAACTGGTCCTTTGCTGACATTTCTTCCAGCTCTGGAGGGGTGAATGCACATGAACAAACATGTGTGTTTGGCTACGTAGTCAATGTGGTCGTCCCCGTAGTGTAAAGACGCCGGAGGGCTCAGAGTCAACCGTGACAGTGAGTAGGCTGCATTCTGAGGCCCAGGCTTGTACACAACCTTGAATCTGTAAGTCTGCATTCTGAGGCCCAGGCTTGTACACAACCTTGAATCTGTAAGGCTGCATTCTCAGTGCCCATCTCTCGATCCTCGCTGGTGGTTTGGATTTTGGAGAATAAATAGTCTCTAAGGGCTTGTGGTCGGTTACCGTAACAAAGTCTTTGCCATAGAGAAACACATAAAACACATAAAACTGTGGCGGGTGCCTCTATTTCAGTCTGAGAATAGCATCGCTCTACATCTGTGAGAGCACGGCTAGCATAGTACACTGGCCTGTGTGAACCATCTTTTTGCTTTTGACTCAAAATAGCCCCTAGCCCCACTGGACTAACATCCACAATCACGTCTCTGCATCTTGATTGAAGTAGGCCATGTTGTGTGAACTGGCCAGTGTGTTCTTCAGCGCTTTGAATGATGATTCTTGTTCATCTCCCCATGATGACCATTTGCATGATGCTTTTGTGAGTCTTCTCAGCGGTTCGGATGTGGTTGCCAGATTAGGGATAAATCAGCTACAGTAGTTTACTAGTCCTAAGAAACTCCTTGCCTCAGCAGAATTTTGTCGGTCTGCGTGTCTTCCGCTTCCACCTTTGACTGTGCTGCTCCGACGCCGTTCTTCGGGAGAACGTGGCCCACGAACTCCATCTCCGCCAGTCAGAATTCACATTTGTCACTGTTGAGGGTGAGCCCCCTCTCCTGCAGTCGTCTCAGGACTTGGTGTAGTCGTTTTTTGTTGTGCTCTTGTGTGTTCTTCCCCTAACACAACGATATCATCTGAGATGTTGTGGGGACCCCCTCGATGTCTTGTAGGACTTGACGGAGGATGTGCTGATATGTCTCTGGAGCAGAGGAGACACCAAAACATTAGTCTCTTGTAAAGCCACAAACCTGTGTTGAGTCACAAAGGTGTTCAGGGAACGAGGACTCGGGTTTCAGTTTGATCTGATGATATCTTTAGGTCCAGTTTGAGAAGACCACGGCTCCTCCAGGATCTCGTTGATGGTGGAGATGGGGTGTCGCTCCTGCCGCTAAAAGCTTCATTTGCTCAACGCATGTCAACACGTACTCTGATGTCACCGGTTTTTCTTGTGTACTACAACTACTGGGGACACCCGTGGTGTAGGTCCGTTCACTTTCTCATTAACGATCCATGTCCTCTAGCTCGTTCGTCTTCTCTTCATCTAGCTTCCTGACACTTAATGGTATTCTGCTGTGCAACAGGTGTGACAGTCTCATCTACATGAATTCCTAACTGGAAGTCCTTCAGTTTTCCCAGCCCTGTGAAACAGTTTTTTGTATTTCTCCTGAAGTGCAGCTTTGAATATCTGTGTGTCATCATCTTGGACTGAGTTTATGTGTGAACTTTGGCCTTATGTGCAAAATGCTAAGAGCACCTGCTGATTTCTTTCCCAGTACAGATGTCTGGGAATCTTTCATGACTAGAATGTCTGCAGTGACACTCAGAACTAACAACTGCTGTAATGTTGGCAGTGAACGGGCCCTTGACTGCTAATGGTTGGGTTGAACCATATGGGTAAAGCCTCCTTGGATGTTGGTTTCAATTGCACATTTGCATTTGGTCTGCAAATGACTGAATGTTGCTGTGCCCATGATACTACAGCTAGCCTCAAGAGTCAATGAACATGTTAACTGGCTGGCCCATTGACTAATAACTGTGTTTCAGAGTCATCCGTACTGCTGTGAAGTGTGAACACATGTTCATCATTGTCATGTTGTGTTGTATCATGTTGTATAGCAGGTGTGTTTCTGACTTGATTTACATTCAGTTTTTTTCTTTGTCCTGCACATTTTGGAGAAATGTCTGTCTTTGCCACATTTGTTGCATTGTTTACCTGTTGTGTGATGGAACATGTCCGTCCAGTATGGCCCTCCTGACCACATCTGAAGGATTTAACAGCTTGGTCGTCATTAGATGGCTTGTCCTCCTGACCACATCTGAAGGATTTAACAGCTTGGTCGTCATTAGATGGCTTGTCCTCCTGATCACATCTAAAGGATTTAACAGCTTGGTCATCATTAGATGGCTTGTCCTCCTGATCACATCTGAAGGATTTAACAGCTTGGTCGTCATTAGATGGCTTGTCCTCCTGATCACATCTGAAGGATTTAACAGCTTGGTCGTCATTAGATGGCTTGTCCTCCTGATCACATCTGAAGGATTTAACAGCTTGGTCAACATTAGATGGCTTGTCCTCCTGATCACATCTGAAGGATTTAACAGCTTGGTCGTCAGTAGATGGCTTGTCCTCCTGACCACATCTGAAGGATTTAACAGCTTGGTCGTCATTAGATGGCTTATCCTCCTGATCACATCTGAAGGATTTAACAGCTTGGTCGTCATTAGATGGCTTGTCCTCCTGACCACATCTGAAGGATTTAACAGCTTGGTCGTCATTAGATGGCTTGTCCTCCTGACCACATCTGAAGGATTTAACAGCTTGGTCGTCATTAGATGGCTTGTCCTCCTGATCACATCTGAAGGATTTAACAGCTTGGTCGTCATTAGATGGCTTGCCCTCCTGATCACATCTGAAGGATTTAACAGCTTGGTCGTCATTAGATGGCTTGTCCTCCTGATCACATCTGAAGGATTTAACAGCTTGGTCGTCATTAGATGGCTTGTCCTCCTGACCACATCTGAAGGATTTAACAGCTTGGTCGTCATTAGATGGCTTGCCCTCCTGATCACATCTGAAGGATTTAACAGCTTGGTCGTCATTAGATGGCTTGCCCTCCTGATCACATCTGAAGGATTTAACAGCTTGGTCAACATTAGATGGCTTGTCCTGATCACATCTGAAGGATTTAACAGCTTGGTCGTCATTAGATGGCTTGTGCTCCTGATCACATCTGAAGGATTTAACAGCTTGGTCGTCATTAGATGGCTTGTCCTCCTGATCACATCTGAAGGATTTAACAGCTTGGTCGTCATTAGATGGCTTGTCCTCCTGATCACATCTGAAGGATTTAACAGCTTGGTCAACATTAGATGGCTTGTCCTCCTGATCACATCTGAAGGATTTAACAGCTTGGTCGTCATTAGATGGCTTGTCCTCCTGACCACATCTGAAGGATTTAACAGCTTGGTCAACATTAGATGGCTTGTCCTCCTGACCACATCTGAAGGATTTAACAGCTTGGTCAACATTAGATGGCTTGTCCTCCTGATCACATCTGAAGGATTTAACAGCTTGGTCGTCATTAGATGGCTTGTCCTCCTGACCACATCTGAAGGATTTAACAGCTTGGTCGTCATTAGATGGTCCTTGTTGGATGAAGAAAATATTGTTTTCCTTTTCTCTATATTGTTTCAATCCCGTCTGGGTTGTTTTTGTTTATTTTTCCCCCCGTTGAATTGCATTGACATTCAGTCTTTCCATTCTGTCCGCCTGCCGGTCAACAGCCTCCATTGTTCTTCCTATATCCATTAGAGTGGTGACAGTGAGGTCCCTGTCGCACAGAAGCCGTTTGCACAACACATTTGAGTGACACTTGTCAATCACTTGGTCCCTTATGATATCGTCTTGGAAAATCTCCATAATCACATGTAGCAGCCAACTGTTTGTCTGCTCACAAACGTGTCCACTGATTTTCCCCCTGCACTTGTTCAGCTTGCCTAAACAAGTGTCTCTCGTAGGGGAATGTTTTTTTTTTTGTGGAGTGAAGTACCTGTTCAGCTTTGTCAAGGCCATCTCATAGTCCTTGTCTTCCCCCCCGTGTCATTTAACGTGGTGAAAATATGCGTCTGAAACTCCCAAGTGCAATAAAATAGCTCGTTTTTCGTGCTGCATCTTGACTCTTGAAGCAGTGAAGAACAGTTTGAAACTATGAATCCATTTCGTCCATCACAAACCAACACTGGTTGGGTTGGAATGCACATCAAACGGCAGGAGAGAAGGTAAGCTCAGTGCCGCTATTCATAGCTTCTGTTGCTAGCTAGGGAACCACCACAACAAAGAGAGGGAGAGGGGCCCAGAGTGACTTACTGAGGCACACAGACCATGTCCTTAATTGAAGGCTCATATGTCTAGGCTAGGTTTTCGTGCAAAGTCCTTTTACAAATTCCCTTTTTCCTGCACTCACCCAGCTTCCTGCGTGGATAAGGTTTATTTTATTTCCATCCCATCCTCGTCGCCAGTTGTAATGTATCGACTTGACTCACAGGAATCATTGACTTGTACTTTTTTCCTGGTCCACTAAGCATAGCCTCCCTCTGTTCCTCAGGCGACTCCTAGTGCCCAGCTGGTATTGCACCACAAGGTGTCGCTAATATAATACAGACAGTATGTGGATAGAATGTGTAGTATATCTGTAGAATACGTAGGATATAATAGTGTATATATACAGCAATAGATGAATAGGATGGATTTGACTAGAATACAGTAAATACATATGAAGTGGGTAAAACAGTATGTAAACATTGTTAAAGTGACCAGTGTTCCTTGTCTATTTCTATAGTGCAGCAGCCTCTAAGGTGCAGGGATGAGTAACCATCCGGTTAGTGACAGTGACTAAGTTCAGGGCAGGGTACTGGGTGGCGGCCGGCTAGTGGTGACTATTTTACAGTCTGATGGCCTTGAGATAGAAGCTGTTTTTTCAGTCTCTCGGTCACAACTTTGATGCACCTGTACTGACCTCGCCTTCTGGAAGACAGCTGGGTGAACAGGCCGTGTCTCGGGTGGCTGAGGTCCATGATGATCTTCTTGGCCTTTCTGTGACACCAGGTGATGTATATGTCCTGAAGGCCAGGCAGTATGCTCCTGGTGATGCGTTGGAATGACTGCACCACCCTCTGGAGAGTCCTGCAGTTGAGGACGGTACAGTTGCCTTACCAGGCGGTGATACAGCCCGACAGGATACTCTCAATGGTGCATCTGTAAAAGTTTGTGAGGGTCTTAGGGGCTAAGCTGAATTTCTTCAGCCTCCTGAGGTTGAAGAGGTGCTGTTACGCCTTCACCACACTGTCTGTGTAGGTGCACCATTTCAGATTGTCAGTGATGTGTACGCCGAGGAACTTGAAGCTTTTCACCTTCTCCACTGCAGCCCCGTCGACGTGGATGGGGGCGTGCTCCCTCTGCTGTCTACTGAAGTCCACGATCAGTTCCTTAATTTTGTTGACGTGGAGGGAGAAGTTATTTTCCTGGCACCACTCCGCCAGGGCCCTCACCTCCTCCTTGTAGGCTGTCTCATCATTGTTGGTAATCAGGCCTACTACTGTTGTATCGTCTGCAAACTTGATGATCGAGTTGGAGATGTGCGTGGCCACGCAGCCATAGGTGAACAGGGAGTACAGGAGGGGGCTGAGCACGCATCCTTGTCAGGCCCCTGTGTTGAGGATTAGCATAGTGGAGGTGTTGTTGCCTACCTTCACCACCTGGGGGGCGGCTCGTCAGGAAGTCCAGGACCCATTTGCACAGGGCGGTGTTCAGACCCAGGGCACCGAGCTTAATGATGAGCTTGGAGGGTACTATGGTGATGAAGGCTCAGCTGTAGTCAATGAACAGCATTCTTACATAGGCTACACGGCAATAGTCATTTAGTTCAGTTACCTTCGCTTTCTTGGGTACAGGAACAATGATGAACATCTTGAAGCAAGTGGGAACAGCAGACTGGGATAGGGAGAGATTGAATATGTCAGTAAAAACTCCAGCCAGCTGGTCTTATGCTCTGAGGACGTGGCTAGGGATGCCGATTGGACCGGCAGCCTTGCGAGGGTTAACACGCTTATCCCGGAGCAAGATGTCGGTTTCCGCGACGTGGCTGGTTTTCACCTTTATAATCCGTGATTGTCTGGATTCCCTGTCACATATGTCTTTTGTCTGAGCCGTTGAATTGTGACTCCATTTTGTCTCTGTACTGACATTTTGCCTGTTTGATTGCATAACTGGACTGTTTGTATTCAATCATATTCCTAGTCACCGTGGTTAAATGTGGTGGTTCGCGCTTTCAGGTTTGCGCGAATGCTGCCATCTATCCATGTTTTTTTGGTTAGGATAGGTTTTAATCGTCACAGTGGGAACATCATCCCCTAAACACTTCCTGATTAACTTAGTCACCATGTCAGTATATACGTCAATGATATTCTCAGAGGCAACTTAGATGCAATGTCCCAGTCCGTGTGATCAAACCAGTCTTGAACCATGGAATCCGACTGGACAGACCAGCGTTGAATAGACCTTAGCACGGGTACATCCTGTTTGAGATTCTGCCTATAGGAAGGGAGGAGCAAGATGGAGTCGTGATCTGATCAATATCAACAAAGCATGAGAATACTTTGCCTTTGTTTTGGTTTGTTTGTTTGTCGATTATGAGTATGTGGTCTGTCGTACGGTAATTTGGTAAAAAGCCAATTTGACATTTGCTCAGTACATTGTTTTCACTGAGGTAATGTACGAGTCTGCTGTTTAGTGATAATGCAGAGGATTTTCCCAAGTTTGCTGTTGACGCATATCCCACTGTAGTTATTGGGGTCAGTCCTTGGTTCCAAATATTGGGGAAGATGCCAGAGCTAAGGATTAATAAGTTTATGTATAGCCAATTGGAATTTTGTGGTCTGTATATTTTAGCATTTAATTTATGATACCATCAACCCCACAGGCCTTTTTGGGTTGGAGGGTTTGTATTTTGTCCTGTAGTTAATTCAATGTAATAGGAGAATCCAATGGGTTCTGGTAGTCTTTGATAGTTGATTCTAATATTTGTATTTGATCATGTATATATTTTTGCTGTTTGTTCTTTGTTTTATAGGGCCAAAAAGATTGGAGAAGTGGTTTACCAATACATCTCAGTTTTGGATAGATAACTCCTTCGTGATATTTGTTTAGTGTTTTCCAATTTTCCCAGAAGTGGTTAGAGTCTATGGATTCTTCAATTACATTGAGCTGATTTCTGACGGGCTGTTCCTTCTTTTCCGTATTGTATTTCTGTATTGTTTTAGTGATTCACCATAGTGAAGGCGTAGGCTCAGGTTTTCTGGGTCTCTATGTTTTTGGGTGGATAGGTTTCTCAATTTCTTTCTTAGTTTTTTGCATTCTTCATCAAACCATTTTTCATTGTTGTTCATTTTCTTAGGTTGTCAGCTTGAATTTTTTTGATTTGATTGGGAAACTGACAGGTCAAATGTACTGTTAAGGATTTCTACTGCCAAGTTTACACCTTAACTATTACAGTGAAATGTTTTGTCCAGGAAGTTGTCTAGAAGGGAATGAATTTTTGTTGCCTAATTGTTTATTGGTAGGTTTCAACACTACTTTCCTTCCATTCATCGCATTTCTTAATATTATGCAATTCCTTTGGCTATGATGCCTCATGATTGAGTATTGCTCTGTTCAAGTAGACTAATTTTGCTGTGATCTGATAGGGGTGTCAGTGGGCTGAGTGTGAATGCTCTGAGAGACTCTGGGTTGAGGTCGTGATGAAGTAATCTACAGTACTACAGTATGGCTGGATGGCTGGGTAGAGGGATGGCTGGGTAGAGGGATGGCTGGGTAGAGGGATGGCTGGGTAGAGGGATGGAGGGATGGTGGGATGGCTGGGTAGAGGGATGGAGGGATGGCGGGATGGCTGGATGGAGGGATGGCTGGGTGGAGGGATGGCTGGCTGGGTAGAGGGATGGCTGGGTGGAGGGATGGCTTGGTGGAGGGATGGCTGGGTGGATGGATGGAGGGATGACTGGATGGAGGGATGGAGAGATGGATGGATAGAGGGATGGAGAAAGAGAAGGAATACTGGATAGAGGGATGGTGGGATGGAGTGATTACTCGAAGGAGGGATGACTGGATAGAGGGAGGGAGTGATGGTGGGATAGCTGGATGGCTGGATGGAGGGATGGCTGGGTGGAGTGATGGAGCGATGGATGTATTACCAGGCTGAACAAAAAGAAGACTACTATTATATGTGACGGACGACACTGTGCTTAGCCGTACCATTGTCTCCCACTCCAGCTCACACCAAGACTACAACCTGGGACATCTGCCTCGCAAACACACGTGGCCTCCCTCCTGAAAAGTTCTAGTGCCACTGAAGAGGATCCGATTAGAAACATTTCAGGCTGAGAAGTGAGTTTACAAATCCCATCTATTACGTATTGTTTTAATGTGGAGAGGAAGGTAGTGTTGGGGTTAATGAGAAGGATAAACTATGGCTGCTTGTCCCCATGCTAACTGTCCGATCTGTTCAACCTGTAAGCGCGCGCACACACACACACACACACACACACACACACACACACACACACACACACACACACACACACACACACACACGACTGACGGAAGAGAAAAGTAGACTACTTCAATTATTTTCTAATGAGAGGGTCATATTTATTTATTTAACTAGGCAAGTCAGTTAAGAACAAATTCTTATTTACAATGACGGACTACCCCTGGCCAAACCCGGATGATACTAGGCCAAGTGTGCACCGCCCTATGGGACTCCCAATCACAGCCGGTTGTGATACAGCCTGGATTCAAACCAAGGTGTCTGTAGTGACGCCTCTAGCACTGAGATGCAGTGCCTTAGACCGCTGCGCCACTCAGGAGCCCCTCATAGAACTGGTTAAATGAGAAGAACGCTATATGAACTAGTGATTACTTCAAGCGTACATTCCAATACACTGCACTTGATTTCATGACTTCTTGGACAAAGGAGCACGACGATGTTAAGAACTCAGCAGCAAACCCACTCGCATGGCAGTATATGAACATGTTTAGGCCTACCTAGTGTGGGAATTCCCTTTTTAATTAACTGTTACTGAATCTTGGACAAAGGAAGAGGTACAGAAGATGTAAGAGCAGCTTTCATCAAATGTCAGATTAAACTAAAGTTTAGTTGTTTGGAAGGATCACACAACAACCTCATCCCAACTGTAAAGTCTGGTGGAGGGAGCATCATGGTTCGGGGCTGCTTTGCTGCCTCAGGGCCTGGACAGCTTGCTATCATCGATGGAAAAAATTAATTCCCAAGTTTATCAATACATTTTACAGGAGAATGTAAGGCTATCTGTCCGCCCAATTGAAGCTCAACAGAAGTTAGTTGATGCAACAGGACAACGACCCAAAAGACAGAAGTAAATCAACAACAGAATGGTTTGAACAGAAGAAAATACACCTTCTGGAGTGGCCCAGTCAGTCCTGACCTCAACCCGATTGAAATGCTGTGGCGTGACCTCAAGAGAGCGGTTCACACCAGATATTGTGGAACTGAAACAGTTTTGTGAAGAGGAATGGTACAAAATTTCTCTTGGCCGTTGTGCAGGTCTGATCCGCAACTACAGAAAACATTTGGTTGAGGTTATTGCTGCCAAAAGGAGGGTCCTGCAATGTCAATACGGTGTTCAATAAATACATGAAAAATTGAAATTGTGTGTTTATTAGTTTAAGCAAACTGTGTTTGTCTATTGTTGTGACTTAGATAACGATCAGATCAAATTTTATGAACCAATTTATGCAGAAATCCAGGTCATTCTAAAGGGTTCACATACTGTTTCTTCCCACTGTAGCTTGACTATAGAGCTACGGTATGCTATCCCACGTTCTATAGCAGGGATCACTCTACCATTGATCAAATCAAATCAATCAATTTGGTCACGTGCACATGGTACAGTGAAATGCTTACTCGCTAACTTTGCTCAACAATGCACTACAATATCAATATCAATCAAGAATCAAATGCCACATAACAAAAGTCCCAAAATAACTAGTAGTAATAAAAATGAGTTATGAGAAGTATGTACATAATATAATATACAGTATGATTTATATGATATAGCGTGACTAGATAGTTACATTATGGTATCCCCCTTTCTATAGCAGGGATCAACACTAACCCAGTTAGTGACATGTACTGTAACTAACTAGCTAACCCAGTTGGTGACATATAGCTAGCTAACCCAGTTGGTGACATATAACTAGCTAACCCAGTTAGTGACATATGGCTAGCTAACCCAGTTGGTGACATATGGCTAGCTAACCCAGTTGGTGACATATGGCTAGCTAACCCAGTTGGTGACATGTACTGTAACTAACTAGCTAACCCAGTTGGTGACATATGGCTAGCTAACCCAGTTGGTGACATATGGCAAGCTAACCCAGTTGGTGACATATGGCTAGCTAACCCAGTTTGTGACATATAGCTAGCTAACCCAGTTGGTGACATATGGCTAGCTAACCCAGTTGGTGACATGTACTGTAACTAACTAGCTAACCCAGTTGGTGACATATGGCTAGCTAACCCAGTTGGTGACATATGGCAAGCTAACCCAGTTGGTGACATATGGCTAGCTAACCCAGTTTGTGACATATAGCTAGCTAACCCAGTTGGTGACATATGGCTAGCTAACCCAGTTGGTGACATATAGCTAGCTAACCCAGTTGGTGACATATGGCTAGCTAACCCAGTTGGTGACATATGGCTAGCTAACCCAGTTGGTGACATATAGCTAGCTAACCCAGTTGGTGACATATAGCTAGCTAACCCAGTTGGTGACATATGGCTAGCTAACCCAGTTGGTGACATATAGCTAGCTAACCCAGTTGGTGACATATGGCTAGCTAACCCAGTTGGTGACATATAGCTAGCTAACCCAGTTGGTGGCATATGGCTAGCTAACCCAGTTGGTGACATATAGCTAGCTAACCCAGTTGGTGACATATAGCTAGCTAACCCAGTTGGTGACATATGGCTAGCTAACCCAGTTGGTGACATATGGCTAGCTAACCCAGTTGGTGACATATGGCTAGCTAACCCAGTTGGTGACATATGGCTAGCTAACCCAGTTGGTGACATATAGCTAGCTAACCCTAGCTAACCCAGGACTACTCAGCCAAGGTGTAACCTTGAATGTACCCACTACACTTAGAGGGTCATAGACCATGCATTAACCCCCCTGATTTACCAACAATAAGGTCTGGGAGGAGATGGATGATTTACCAACACTAAGGTCTGGGAGGAGATGAATGATTTACCAACACTAAGGTCTAGGAGGAGATGGATGATTTACCAACACTAAGGTCTGGGAGGAGATGGATACAAAGAACTGTAGGGTACAGATGTGCAAACACCCCCCCACGTACACACACACACAGTGCACACAGTACACACCCACAGTACACACTGGCCTTCCCCTTGCACTCCTCTTTTGGTTAACATCTGTCACCTCTGCCTACGCACCTGCCTCCTCGCACCGCCACTGGGAAAGGGAAACGCTTTGGTGTGTGTACGTGCGCACATAATCGCTCAACAAAGCTTTCCAGAAAGTACAGTATCTACTGTGGAGAAACTGCGGTGTTAGTTCCATGCAGCAGGCTGGAGAAGCGAGCTATAGGTGGTGGCATGGTGCATCTATGTGTCAGGGTACCCCTGTGAACGTACCCCTGTGAACGTATCCCTGTGAACGTACCCCTGTGAACGTACCCCTGTGAACGTACCCCTGTGAACGTACCCTTGTGAACGTACCCCTGTGAACGTACCCCTGTGAACGTACCCCTGTGAACGTACCCCTGTGAACGTACCCTTGTGAACGTACCCCTGTGAACGTACCCCTGTGAAAGCCAAGGCATCAGCATGATATCATCATGACGTCGGGGTCTTGTTTCAGTTGGAGACACTGATATATCTAACCAGTGGATAAGCTCTGTCTTTTTACAACAGAGCTGGGCTCCTGAATGGCACAGCGGTCTAAGGCACTGCGTCTCAGTGCTAGAGGCGTCACTACAGACACCCTGGTTCAAATCACAGGCTGTATCACAACCGGCCGTGATTGGGAGACGCACAATTGGACCAGCGTCGTCTGGGTTTGGCCGTGGGGAGGCCGTCATTGTAAATAAGAATTTGTTCTTAACTGACTTGCCTAGTTTTTAAATGAGGCTCTGTTTTGCAGTGGAACCCGAGCACTAGTACCTTCCCACCACCAGATGTGGATAAGACAAAAGGTCAGGAAATAGACGGGAGGTCCCTTGATAAGTGGATAGAAGGAGAATAGAAGAATAGATGACACTTGCTTGGTTTGAGGAATGAAATACAAGTCTGTGGATAAGAAATTTAAAATAAAAAATAAAAAATCTGTGTATATAAGACAAAAAGGTGGTGAAAAGGAAGAGAGGTCCCCCCTGACATATGAACAGAGGAGCATGGTGGGTCTGAGAAGGGAATAGAAAGACCCAGTTTGGTGCTTGGTCTGCACAGGGTGTTGTGTATCCTCATCTATAGTAATGGGTAACAGAATCTGTCTGTGAGTGTTGGGATGGAGGAGGAGGAGGAGGAGGAGGAGGGATCGATCTGCGGTGTAACACAATGACAGAGAGCACTGAGGTTGTGTTCTAAATTCCAGCCTATTCTCTATAGTGTAGGGCACTATTTGAAACGTAGTCAAAGTGTTTTTAAATTTAACCTTTATTTAAATAAAGGTTACCAAAAAAAAGTTACTGTAGAGCTCAAGACATTTGGTATCGAGGAGAGAATGTAGCGTTCAAGGCATTTAGCAGGAGAAAGAATGTAGACTTCAAGACATTTAGCCGGAGGAGAGAATGTAGAGTTCAAGGCATTTAGCAGGAGGAGAGAATGTAGAGTTCAAGACATTTAGCCGGAGGAGAGAATGTAGAGTTCAAGGCATTTAGCAGGAGGAGAGAATGTAGAGTTCAAGACATTTAGCCGGAGGAGAGAATGTAGAGTTCAAGACATTTAGCCGGAGGAGAGAATGTAGAGTTCAAGGCATTTAGCAGGAGGAGAGAATGTAGAGTTCAAGGCATTTAGCAGGAGGAGAGAATGTAGAGTTCAAGACATTTAGCCGGAAGAGAGAATGTAGAGTTCAAGACATTTAGCCGGAGGAGAGAATGTAGAGTTCAAGGCATTTAGCAGGATGAGAGAATGTAGAGTTCAAGGCATTTAGCAGGAGGAGAGAATGTAGAGTTCAAGACATTTAGCCGGAAGAGAGAATGTAGAGTTCAAGGCATTTAGCAGGAGATAGAATGTAGAGTTCAATGCATTTAGCAGGAGGAGAGAATGTAGAGTTCAAGACATTTAGCAGGAGATAGAATGTAGAGTTCAAGACATTTAGCAGGAGGAGAGAATGTAGAGTTCAAGATATTTAGCAGGAGATAGAATGTAGAGTTCAAGATATTTAGCAGGAGATAGACTGCACAAGAAGAAAGACGAGGGAAGTAAGACGATTGTTATTCATGTAGAGAGGACCCTCCCTCCCTCCCTCCGTCTGTCTGTCCGTCCGTCCGTCCGTCCGTCCGTCCGTCCGTCCGTCCGTCTGTCTCTCTCCCTCCTTCTCGCTCTGTCTCCTCTGAAGGATTCACCATGATCACTCCAGGCTACCATGGTTACAGACGTGTATATGGTCTACTACGGTGCTTTGGATGTCAGTGGAGAGTGTTTCAATTCTGTGAGACGGTGTGTAGGATAAGAACATGGAAGAGAAATTGAAGGGGGCAGGAAATAGGGAGTCAAGGGGTACTGTAAAGGTGGAGAGAGAGAGATACCACAGGGATGTGTAATGAGACATAGAAAGATGGAGAGGCGTAATTGAGGCAGAGAGGGAAAGATACAGAGCGAGAGAGAGAAGGAGAGAGAGAGGAAGATACAGAGAGAGAGATGGAGAGAGAGAGGAAGATACAGAGAGAGAGATGGAGAGAGAGAGGAAGATACAGAGAGAGAGAAGGAGAGAGGAAGATACAGAGAGAGAGAAGGAGAGAGAGAGGAAGATACAGAGAGAGAGAAGGAGAGAGAGAGGAAGATACAGAGAGAGAGGAGAGAGATAGGAAGATACAGAGAGAGAGAAGGAGAGAGAGAGGAAGATACAGAGAGAGAGGAGAGCGATAGGAAGATACAGAGAGAGGGGAGAGAGAGAGGAAGATACAGAGAGAGAGAAGGAGAGAGAGAGGGAGCAAGAGAGAGAAGAGGGAGAGAGGAAGATACAGAGAGAGAGAGGGAGCAAGAGAGAGAAGGGGGTGAGAGAGATGGAGAGATAGGAGGGAGATGGGGAAGATACAGACAGAGAGAGAAGGAGAGAGATAGAGGAAGATACAGAGAGAGAGATGGAGAGATAGGAGAGAGATGAGGAAGATACAGACAAAGAGAGAGAAGGAGAGAGATAGAGGAAGATACAGAGAGAGAGAGATGGAGAGATAGGAGAGAGATGAGGAAGATACAGACAGAGAGAGAGAAGGAGAGAGATAGAGGAAGATACAGAGAGAGAGAGATGGAGAGATAGGAGAGAGATGAGGAAGATACAGACAGAGAGAGAGAGCGCTAGCTAGCATGCAGTAGAAAGGGAGAGAAAATAAGAGCGAGATTGTTCCCTCATTCTCTCTGGCATGGTCCATGAGGACGGATGTGACCCTGAGCTCTGCCGTTAGAGGGCACGGAGACTGGGCGACGGGACGAGGGCGGACGAGGGCGGACGAGGGGACACTGCAGAGAGACACGGTCGGAGGACATTAAAGGTCCAGTGCAGTCAAAAACGTGATTTTCATGTGTTTGATATATTTCCACACTGAGGCTGGAATAATCATGTGAAATTGTGAAAATTATAATAATGTCCTTTTAGTGTAAGGTGGAGTAGAGTTTTGGCCTACCTGGCAACCCTGATGACGAACACCTGGCAACCCTCAAGACGAACACCTGGCAACCCTCATGACGAACACCTGGCAACTCTCATGACGAACACCTGGCAACCCTCAAGACGAACACCTGGCAACCCTCATGACGAACACCTGGCAACCCTCATGACGTACACCTGGCAACCCTCATGACGAACACCTGGCAACCCTCATGACGAACACCTGGCAACCCTCATGACGTACACCTGGCAACCCTCATGACGTACACCTGGCAACCCTCATGACGAACACCTGGCAACCCTCATGACGAACACCTGGCAACCCTCATGACGTACACCTGACAACCCTCATGACGTACACCTGGCAACCCTCATGACGAACACCTGGCAAACCTCATGACGTACACCTGGCAACCCTCATGACGTACACCTGGCAACCCTCATGACGAACACCTGGCAACCCTCATGACGTACACCTGGCAACCCTCATGACGTACACCTGGCAACCCTCATGACGTACACCTGGCAACCCTCATGACGTACACCTGGCAACCCTCATGACGAACACCTGGTAACCCTCATGACGTACACCTGGCAACCCTCATGACGTGCAACCCTCATGACGTACACCTGGCAACCCTCATGACGAACACCTGGCAACCCTCATGACGTACACCTGGCAACCCTCATGACGAACACCTGGCAACCCTCATGACGAACACCTGGCAACCCTCATGACGTACACCTGGCAACCCTCATGACGTACACCTGGCAACCCTCATGACGAACACCTGGCAACCCTCATGACGTACACCTGGCAACCCTCATGACGTGCAACCCTCATGACGTACACCTGGCAACCCTCATGACGAACACCTGGCAACCCTCATGACGTACACCTGGCAACCCTCATGACGTACACCTGGCAACCCTCATGACGTACACCTGGCAACCCTCATGACGAACACCTGGCAACCCTCATGACGTACACCTGGCAACCCTCATGACGTACACCTGGCAACCCTCATGACGTACACCTGGCAACCCTCATGACGTACACCTGGCAACCCTCATGACGAACACCTGGCAACCCTCATGACGTACACCTGGCAACCCTCATGACGTACACCTGGCAACCCTCATGACGTACACCTGGCAACCCTCATGACGAACACCTGGCAACCCTCATGACGTACACCTGGCAACCCTCATGACGTGCAACCCTCATGACGTACACCTGGCAACCCTCATGACGAACACCTGGCAACCCTCATGACGAACACCTGGCAACCCTCATGACGAACACCTGGCAACCCTCATGACGTACACCTGGCAACCCTCATGACGTGCAACCCTCATGACGTACACCTGGCAACCCTCATGACGAACACCTGGCAACCCTCATGACGAACACCTGGCAACCCTCATTACTCACACCTGCGCCCCATCACGAGACACACCTGGACTTCATCACTACCCTGATTACTCCCACTTTATCTACTACTCTGTAGCCTCACTCTTCAGGCAGCATTATTATTATGTTTTGTTCTATGTTCATTATTATTAAACTCACTAACTGCACCTGATTCCTGATTCCCTGCGTCAACGTTACTCTCCCAGACAGTCCTAGCGAAATTCTTGCTTGAGAAATTGATCTTTGCTAAGTAGCTATTTTTGTTTATTTTTAATCATTTTAATTGAAAACGTTTACAGTAAAGTACTTAATTGTTACCCAGAACAGATTTTGATATTGCGATTTTAAAAACATAGCTGCATTGGACCTTTTAACAAAGCATGAAATGAAAGGGCCTGATTTTGGCACACACCTGCTACCCAGGGGCCCGACTGGGAGACTGGGGCAGACGAGGGGACATGGGGAGGAGGGGAGGTGGGCGGCGACTGAGGGGTAATAGAGCCTGGTGTATTATTGTAATGATGTGTGGAG
Source organism: Salvelinus namaycush (assembly GCF_016432855.1). Classification (NCBI taxonomy): domain Eukaryota; kingdom Metazoa; phylum Chordata; class Actinopteri; order Salmoniformes; family Salmonidae; genus Salvelinus; species Salvelinus namaycush. Next base: position 41,358,361 of record NC_052317.1, read on the forward strand.
AGAAATGACAGACAGGCCGGAAGGAAAGAGATTATAGAAAAGCTGTAATCACTACACTGTGATGCGTAACCAGCTCTCCCCTCTCTCTTCATCAATACCTACCTAGTGGTACTAAGGAATGGTGTTTGTGTGTGTTTGTGTGTGTGTGTCAGAGAGGGAGAGACAGAGTATTTGTGTTTCATTTTCTTCTCTCGTTATCAATCTCTAGTTATGTTTCACCTTTCTACACCTGAACACATATTACATGTATTTTCCTAGTGAACTGCAGCGGTGGGTATGAAGTCACCCACAGCACTCAGAAACAACAACACATCCTGGCAAAAGCCCAGTGTCATAGAAATCCGAAGAGTTCCATTTATATAAACTGCTATATGACATATATAGTACATCCCTTTTGGTTTCCATAGCACCCCACAGTCTCTTCGTGTTCTATTGTGACCAGACAAAGACTGTGGTTAGGTACCAAACCCCCTCTTGTTCCCTAAATAGTGCACTACATTTTCCCAGAGCTCTATGCCTGGTCAAAAGTAGTGCACTACATACACTCTCATACATATTTATTTGGACAGTGAAGCTAAAATTAGTACATTTGGCCCTATACTCCAATATTTTGGATTTTAGATCAAATGTTACATATGAGGTGAAGGTCAGCTTTTATTTGAGGGTATTTTCATACATATCTGTTTTACCGTTTAGAAATTAAATCACTTTATCTCATACCCTATTTTAATAAAAACATGTTTTATAAATATTTGGACAAATTCACTTATAGTGTATTAAAGTGGCAAAAGGATCAGTATTTTGTCCCATATTCCTAGCACATAATGACTACATCAAGCTTTTGACCCTACAAACATATTAGATGCATTTGCAGTTTATTTTGGTTGTGTTTCGGATTATGTTTTGCCCAATAGGAACAGAATGGCAAATAATGTATTGTGTCATTTAGGAGTCACTTTTATTGTAAATAAGAATAGAATATGTTTCTAAACACTTCTACATTAATGTGGACGCTACCATGATTATATATAATCATGAATGAATCCTGAGTAATGATGAGTTACAAAGTTACAGAAGAACAAAGATCATACCTCCCCCCAAAAAACTATTTGAACATACCCTTTTATTGGTAATGGTGAGAAACATACCCTTTTATTGGTAATGGTGAGAAACATACCATTTTATTGAACATACCCTTTTATTGAACATACCCTTTTATTGGTAATGGTGAGAAACATACTCTTTTATTGGTAATGGTGAGAAACATACCCTTTTATTGAACATACCCTTTTATTGGTAATGGTGAGAAATTAGCCTTGGTGGGGGCTAAGATTTTTGTGCTGCTGTAACTGTCCCCCTCATCATTATTCAGGATTTATGCATTTATTATTATTATTTATTAATACATTCATTATTATCAGTAATCATAGTAGCACTCACATTAATGTAGAAGTGTTTCCCGAAACATATTCTATTCTTACTTACAATAAAAGAGACTCCAAAATGACACAATACATTATTTATCATTCATTTCTTTAGGGCACAAAATAATCTGAGAAACAACCAAAACAAACTGTAAATGCATCCAACAAGTGTGTAGAGTCACAAGCTTGATGTAGTATTTACGTGCTATGAATATAGGACCAAATACAAAACTTTTGACTTACTTGAATACACTGAAAGTGAATTTGTCCAAATACTTGTGAAAAAAAATGTACGTATTCAAATAGGGGGAATAGATATATAAAGTTATTTAATTTGTAAACGGTAAAACACATATGTATGAAAATAGCCTAAAATAAAGTTGCCCTTCTGTACTGTCACCTCAT